>NC_071278.1:15034246-15331746 GCF_023375685.1 Ictalurus furcatus
GAGAAGCTGGTTAATTTTTATTTCAGGTTTTCATTTCGTGTGTAGCTTTTATGCCATTTTTTAATAATAACAAAAAGATCATCTTTCCTCTCAAAAACCTCTGACATAAGCAATTCTAACTCAGCTTCAACTAAATATTTCCCCCTTCTTCCGCTTAATGTTTTCCTTACATACAGCCTGCCATCCTTTTATTGGTTCACTATTACAGCAGCTGCAAAATTAGGGTCTCTTTCATATAAATGAAATGTATATAAAGGTAAATTGAGATATGTCATATGCATATAAAATGTAAATAATGAATGAGTGGGAAAGAGCTTGCATCCACACAGCTGAAGCTGATTAAACAATTGTGCTCAAATGACTTATTTAAAAAAAAAAAAAAAATCATTCACTTGGTGCACTCAAATCTGTACTTTTTTCACAGCGACTTAATCAAGGCGTGTGTGATGACAGTGAAGATATATTTTCTTACACAAGATGAAGCATCTGCTTATAAAATAGCAGAGATATCCTTCCACACAAGGCTAAATTATCACAGCACACCAGCACATTGGAAAGCAGTACAGATTGTGGGCTGAAAATTTTTAAGGGTTGGAAGCAGAAAAAAAATAAAAAATAACCTGACACTGCTGGTGCAGATGGAAATAAACTTACAGAGTAGCATGTGTAGTTGATTAAATTATTCCTTGATTATATTAAATGTATTATAATTAAATTATAACTAATGCTGGCTGAACAGGTTCTAATATTCTAATAAATTGCTATCTGTGTATTCAAGGCCTGAGTCTCGTGGCAGTGGGAAGGCCCACTGACCTGGTCTGTACTCTGTCCTACTGTGTGTGTGTGTGTGTGTGTGTATATATATATATATATATATATATATATATATATATATATATATATATATATATATATATATATATATATATATATATATATATATATATATATATATATATATATATGCCATATTAATACGACTTAAAAAATACATCTCAAGTTTGCTGCATAATGAATATCTTAAAACCCAAGCTGTGTGTGTGTGTGTGTGTGTGTGTGTGTGTGTGCGTGCATATTGTTTGAAGGGGTGAAAGAGATGACCAGAGAATAAGATGGTCTGCATCTCTTTGACTAAGTGGAGCCTCAGGGCATGTCCTCATGGATGAGAGCTACTATACAAAGTTAAAAACCCTAATGAGCATGAATTAAGTCATACGCATTCTACAATCCTTTTACGTTTAGACACTAAACATAACAGAACTAAATTTGCAGCCTGTTTTTTTACAGTTAATGTTTGAATGGGCAGTTAGGACACACACACACACACACACACACACACACACACACACACACACACACACACACACACAGCTTCCCTGCAGGAGGCTGGCAGCCTTCCACATGTGCCTGTTTGTCTGGGTAGAGGGAAAGGGTTAAGGATGCCAGCTTCCCCTCCCCCCAGACATGGCAATAGCCACTGCTCTTCATTTCCATCTCCATGTGGCACACTCAGTCTATCCTTCCTCTCTCACAAAAACATTATATAGTGTCTTCACCAAACAATCCATGCTCTCTTTCTCTCTTAATCTTATTCTGTCTCCTTGCATGCAGATGTCCCTATTCAGTTAGTCAAGCTGAGTTTTGCTCCCTGCCCTACAGCTGAGTCTTCAGCAGGCCAGACGGCACAACAAACAGCCCTTGAGAAACACACACACACACACACACACTGCTGGGCACAGTTCCGTGCAACAGATGCAGCTGGAAAATTTGCCAGCAGGGTACCACAAAGGGATGGATGAAAATATATCAAAATAAATGACATATTTTTTCATTTTGAAAATTACAAGTGACCAAATTCTATTTGTTTGTTCACACAGTAGTCCTGTATGCTTGGCTGTGATAGTAACAACACATTGCCAAGTAGTGCAGGATAGTAAAATAACAGCTCGTAAGCTAGCCCAACATGAGACCAAGATGAACATGGAGAGTTCACCATGAATTATATTTTACATTAAAGCAATTTACAGTGGCAGTTTTAAACATTCTGCTTAACAGTAACAGCAACTGAAGAGGTTACTGTATGCCATGTTTGTTGTTGTTGTCACTGTGGCTAATACACTTAGGTGACGACCCCCTGTGACCTTCCTTCATACTGTTTTTCATTCATAAGGTTTTGTGCTGCACACAATCACAAAAAAACAAACAAACATGAAATTTCATCCTGATCATCAGCTCTTTCAGTGACCCTTGAGTGCATCTGATGAAGAATTTGATGAAATACCATATGAGATGAAATAAAAGTTAAATATAGATATATCTTTATTTGATAAGGTTTGACACAGTAGAAAGCTCACATGCTTTAAGAGAAACGTCAGGAACCAGGCCCATAACATCTGATAACTCTATACACTCATAGGGATATTCAAGGTGTTCTTTATACAATTAACGTTTCTTAGTTTCCTAAATGGCTTCCACTTTGAAACACTTTGCTGTAGAGCTATACATACATAATCTTTAAGTCAACCAAATAGTTCTAGATTTGACCTTATTTTTCATATTAATACAAAATAGCACTGTCAGTAGAAACTAAAAGCGAGAACACAGTTTAAACACTGATCTCTAACTCCCTCTAGTGCCTTCACAACACAATACATTTTCTGTTCTATACAGTATTCCTTACTCATAGGGGCAGTGGTGGCTTGACGGTTAAGGCTCTGGGTTACTGATCGGAAGGTCGGGGGTTCAAGCCCCACACTGTCAAGCTGCCACTTTTGGGCCTTTGAGCAAGGCGATTAACCCTCTCTGCTTCAGGAGCACCGTATCATGGCTGACCCTGCGCTCTGACCCCAACCTCCTAGCATGCTGGGATTTGCGAAGATAAGAATTTCACTGTGCTGTAATGTATATGTGATCAATAAAGGCTCATTATCATTATTTTACTGTCTGGAGGAGAACATACATGAGACTGTCAAGCCTGTGCAATGATTTGGCTTTCTGTTTGTTTTGTCATATTAGATTGATTATTTTTGCCTTGATGTGCTCTTTAGACGGCTTTATTTCCCATCTGAAATGCACAATTAATTTTATTTAGTCATTTAACCTCATCTATCTTGCTAACATTTCCCCCTATTAAAAAATGAAGTAAACAGTCGTTAGAGATATTAGGCACTGTGTACTATCTGACTATAAGTTCAGTGTTCCACCACTCCTTCAAAAACCTGAGCGATTGCATGAGAGTGATACTCTGTATATCCACAAACCTCCCAGCTGTGCATTTACCTAAGAAAAATCTATTGAACAAAATGCCTTCTGAACCAATTGGCTTAAACAAATAGAGTTAAAGACTCCCAAACCTGTAGAGAAAAAAGTTTTTCCAGCTGTTATCTTCATTATTCTAGGTACTCATAAAAACCTGAACCTTTTGATAGAAACAGGCGTGTCAGACCAAATGTTTGCTCAGTTATTGATCAGAAGCCAGTAGTAGGTCATTTACTATGTCATGAGGCCAAAATCTTGATTGAAAGATTTAATGTCTGTGATTCCTATGCAAGTATGACCTTAGTTTCTGAGCTCCAATCTTTTCTAGAATTCTTGAGTCTAGATTTTTTTATTAAATGGTTTGATAACTGCTAGTTTAAATGATTGCCTTATATTTTCATCAAGAAAAAAAAGATATTGCCACTGAATCCAAAAAAGATACTGCTACTGAATTCTATTTCTTTCCTCACACACTCCCATTTGGTTGTTTAGACAAATGGTCTTACTCTTTCCTGGGCAATCAGATTTCTTTTTGCCCAAAGTTTGGTTGCGATGAGCTGGCTTATGACATAGTTTCCTGCCAACTCTGAAACAGCATACATGACACAGCACTCACTGCACTAACTTTGAATTACTAATACAGGATTGTCAGGATGACTCACAGCACAAGAACATTCAAAAAATGTCCCCCGACTCTAACCATTTTTGCTTCTTCATTTTTATATACAATTATAGCTTTATTATCATAGCACATGAAGGTAGCATTGTGCTACTGGGCAGTGAAGGCTATGAGAGGGCTGTAGCTATAGCTGTTCACCGGGAGAGAGCAGCATTGCACAATTACCTAAACTCACTGTACCACTGCACCAACCCGAGTCAATCAGAGAACTGACGTCACTATCATAAAACACAAGTGCTGGTTTGTCACATGAAGAATGGATTACTGAATAAATTATTTTTGTCCTGTTTTGTCTGTGTGTGTTGTGTGCGTAATATGTATTGTAATGAATTTGCCCACAGGTCTGTGTCATTGCTCAATGAAGCTATGAAGCAAGTACTCAGCTGGGTTACTATAGCAACCACTGCCACTGATGCTAGAGTGATGCAGAGCCATGGGTGAGCATGACAGAGGGAGATATAGAGCGAGACAAAGAGTGGGAGACACAGACAGACAAAATATAGAAAAATAGCAACAGAGAGATTCTTCTCCAGTTTTGTTGCATCATGATACACTGTTGCATCATGCAGTGTCACTAAAGCTGTCGGAGGAAACTAACTAAACTCAACTGAAAATGGAGAATACATAGCGGCATGCATTGCCCATCTGTAAGAGATTATCATTGTCAGAACATTCAGTAATGTAGTCAACAGTCTCTTAGAAGGTTACATAAATGTTTGTGAAATGTTCTGAAAATATTTCAACTAAAAATGATTAGAAACATTCAGAATGCCCAGAAAATTGAGCATGTTTTAGGAAGCGCATGTTCCCAGGAATGTAATATCATAGCAATTATCAATTGTTGCTGGGTGAGTATTTGTAATTGTGTTAAAAGGTGTTCCAAACCACAAAGGAACTGAATGAAAAACGGCATTGCTGGGGGTGCGGAATTATTTTGACAATGCTGTGGGTAAGGCTGGACATTCTGTTCTTGGACTTGGTGAACTTTAAAAAAAAAATAAAAATAAAAATAAAAATAAAAAAAGGTGGAAAAAAATGGTATTCATTCTTTCATCTTCAGTAATTTTTCTTACTATTGGTGCAGGAAGGGAATGCAGTCTGGACAGTCCATCACAGCACATCATACATACACACACAGGAGCAGTTTAAAAGATGCAAAGACTTTGTACAGACAGTTTCTGGAGCTCAGGAACAAAAACTTTGTCCTTGGAGCTAGGAGACACCAAAATTACCTGCTGCACCACCATGTAACCCAACTTTTAATTTAGAATGCAAAGGTCTGAGCTTGTAATTTAATATTCTGTTCTGTTCATCTGAAAGTGAATTTTGAAGCAAAATGAAATATTTAATTAAGGTTTGTATAAGAAGGTGCCATGAAGGTGCAGAGGCTAGCGTTCCAGCCTAACAGCTGAAGAATTCCTGAGCTCAGGTTACTGTCTGCATGAAGTCTGTGCATGTTCTCCTTGTGTCCATGTGGATTTACTCTAGGTTCTCCCATTTTTTTCTCCATCCTCCCAAAACATACCAGTAGGTGGACAGGCTGAAATAAATCACCCCCAGGTGTGTACAAATTTGTGAATGTGTGTACTTGGTGCCCTGTGATGGACTGGTGTCCCATCCAGAGTGTATTCCTGCCTCATAAAGCAGATAAAGCGGTTGCTGAAAGTGAGTGAGTTTGAAAATGAAAATGAATCTGAAAGTGAATTTCATGCTGAGGAGTGCACAGTGGTTTAGTGGTTAACACGTTTGCCTCGCACCTCTACAGATGAGTGTTCGAATCCTGCCTCTGCCCTGCATGTGCAGAGTCTGCGTGTTCTCCCTGTGCTTCTGGGACTTCCTTTGGGTACTCCGGTTTCCTCCCCAAGTCCGAAGACATGCGTTGTAGGCTGATAGACAATTCCAAATTGTCCGTAGTGTGATTGTGCCCTGTGATGGGTTGGCATCTTGTCCAGGGTGTCCCCTGCCTTGTGCCCTGAGTTCCCTGGGGTAGGCTCCAGGCTGCCGTGTGACCCTGTGTAGGATTAGCGGTATGGAAAATGGATGGAGTTTCATGTTTAACAATACACAAAATAAAAGTCAGAATGACCCTAATAATTAAATTCAGGTTTACATTCACATTTCACATTTCTAATACCATAATTCTAACTCCTTAGAATATTCACATTACTTTAGAAATGTTCTGCATAAACTGGGCTACTGTGCTTCACTGGGTTTAACAGATGGGGCACCCCAGCTGCTGTACATATTGTCATAGATTCTGCTATTTAATATACTCATATGTGCTGATATATTCATGTAGAAAAATGCTCACACATTCCAGCAGACACAGTGAAATGCCTCAGGCCTGTCTGTTCAACACTTTAGTACAAATGCACAAACATATTAAACTTGCAAGGCGGTGAAGCTCAGTTCATCTACAGACATAACATTTTACTGTTTTTCTCTTTGTTTTCTATTTTGCTCTTAATGTCTCTTTTGTCCCTTTTGTCTCTCCATTCCATAACCCATAGACTTGGCCTTCTTCTTCCTCCCACTCCTGACTTTCACTCTACAGCTATAAATAGGAAATGGTGTTTGAAAGTGAGCATCGCTGATATAGGAGCTCTCTCTCCACTTCATTTCCTCATTTCTTTTCTCTTTTTTCTTGTAAGCCTGGCCTCACTCTCTCCACTTGTGGTTTATGGATTGATTGCTGGGAATGCTCAAGCCTCATGATGGATAAAATATTCTCTCAGGTGGATGGTTTTGTGATGTGGGCTTGTGCACACGGTATCACCCTGACAACGCTGCTCTGTGTTTCATCCGGCTTCAGACTGCCATATTGGACAGTGTCCAAAACATGCAAATGAACAATTAGCAACTTGAACTTTACTGAGTGGCCACATGCTCTTTTTTCTGTTGGCCATGCACTTCTTGAATAATTGTTCACAGTACGGCTCTCTGTCTTTCTAATAAATAAAAGAGCATGATGTTCTGATGGAGTACACAGTGGCTGAGTCACACGTCTGGATCTGTCGTGACATCCGCTTGGCACATCCTAAGTCCCACTTCTCCCACACATAGACACATACAAGGTAGGTACTGTATTTACAAAGGGCTGTATTCAGTGTTGAGGTATATGCGCATAGGGAGAGGTTAATATTGAGATTGCATACTGTACATCTGTATTCAGGCATCAGAATTATCTATGTACTTTTCAAGGTTGTACTGTATCTATGTACTGTATCAAGGGTTGCTTGATATTTGTGCAGGATTTGACCCAAACAGAAAGCTGGCTCAGCTTTTTTTTAAAAAGAAAAGGAGAAAAAAAAACCCCAAATAAAACAAATAAAACTTTGAACTTATATATGTGTGTGTGTGTGTGTGTGTGTGTGTGTGTGTGTGTGTTTGGCCAAAGTAACAGCAGACATGTTTGACACAGACCAAAGACAGCTTTTCAGGAGAATCACCTCATGCCAACTATGACGCACGGTGGTGGAAATGTTATGGTTTGGGATTGCTTCACTGCTTGAGGGACTGGAAAGCTTGCATTCATTGATTCAACTATGAATTCTGCATCATATCAAAGACATGAAGATAATGTGAGGCCATCTGCCCAAAAGTTGAAGTTGAACATAAAGTGGACCTTTCAATAGGATAATGATCCTGAGCACACTAGCAAATCCACCAAGGAATGGCTCAAAAAGAAGAAATGGAGGGTTATGGAATGGCCTAGTTGTATTAAAATGTTGTGGGGTGATTTGAAACCGACAGTACATGCAAGGAAATCCTCAAACATCTTGCAACTGAAAGAATATTGCATGCAAGAGTGGTCATAAATTCCAGCAAGCCTAGTGGATAATTATGCAAAATGCCTACACGTTATTTCTGCTAAAAGGAGCCATACTTGCTTCTGAGGCCAAGGGTGTACTTACTTTTTTTGTGTGAAAATCCCAGAAGATCAGCAGTATCTGAAATACTCAAACCAGCCCATCTGGTACCAATAACCATGCCATGGTTAAAGTCACAATGATAAATTTTCCCCACCGTCTGATCTCTTGAGCTGTATCTGCATGGTTTCATGTATTGTGCTGCAGCGCCATTATTGGCAGATTGGATAACTGCATAAATACACAGGTGTACAAGTGTTCCTAATAAAGTGGACAGTGTGTATATGTACACATACAACTGATTCTAAAATAAACAATGCACAAAACACACACACACACACAGGCACACATACACACAAGTTTGTCTTACTGTCTCTGTAAAGACATTGACATAATTATTAATTCAGCTAATTAACAAAAATGAAACCTTTCAGCTCTTTCAGTTTATTTAAGATGCATTCCTTTAGTCTGCTAGTCTGCTTTCCTCATTAGGACCAACCAAATGTCCCCACAAGTTCAAAACTGTCAGATATTCCCATCCCACACACACACACACACACACACACACACACACACACACACACACATGCATATACTGTACCGAGCTGTGTAGGGTTCATGTGTTGTTGGCCACCTGAGGGGCTTTGAATGCTGAGCTTTAATCTCCACACTGGGCCCTTGTGCCTTTGAAGTGTTAATCTGAGGCACTCTTCTTCTTCATGACACACACATACACACAAGCCAAATTTGTGAGGCTAGCCCTGAGACAGCTGGTTCCTTCTTGAACACACACACACACACACACACACACACAACTTGTTATTGACACAGAGAGGAAAACAAACCCAAACCCATAGCACAGCTAATGGCCCATTTGAGGATCACTTGTGATTCTGCTTATTCAAACTGCTTTGTTTTTTTTTTTTCCCTTTTTTTTTTTTGTTTTTTTTTTTGACTTGCCTGGATGCAGAAGTGCAGTGGAATCCTCTAGCACCTTTTACAGTCACTAACACCTTGTCAGTGAAATGTGTAGGATGAAAGTATTATACTGTAGGGTTGAAAACAAACTAGAAAATTCTCTCTCTCTCTCTCTCTCTCTCTCTCTCTCTCTCTCTCTATTGTGTGTGTCTCTACCTCTCTGACAAATAAGAGGAGGGAGGCTGCGACCTATAGGTTGCTTGTATTGTTGCTATAGCAACTAGGTCATGACTGCCACATCCAGGGAGACAGAATGTGAATGAGGATGTGTCAAGGGAAAAACAAAGGTAACAGTGGGGATGGAAGGATGAGAGACTGGAAGGAAAGGTAAAAGCACATGTCATTGTGGAATTAGCCATGGGAGCTCAGGTTAAACACATCTGTTCATAACATGTGCGTGCGCACGCACACACACACACACACACACACACACACACACACACACACACACACACACACACACTAGTTGTAACTTAATTAGTGATGTGGCAAAAAGTATGCCACAAACAAGTCCTTCTTTACACTAGGGGAATGTATGGAGAAAAGAATATTCACTTGTTATCACGGACAAATGTGCTAAACATAGTCAAGTAGATTCACAACAACAAGATGTGTACATTTTGGGCCTTTCCATACCTGGAGGTGGCAGTCGTCTCAGTTCTTAATAAGAAAGAAAGAAAGAAATAAAAAAATAAAGCCATGAATCAAATACTGCTGTACTAAATGGTATATCAAAACAGTATGCAACTTACCGAACTGGTACATACAGTATATTGGCATAATCTTTTGATATACTGGTATAAAGTGTACAAGGGGGGCACAGTATCTTAGTGGTTAGCACATTTGCCTCGCACCTTTGGGATTGGGGCTTTGGAATCCCACCTCTTCTCTGTGTGTGCAGAGTTTGCATGTTCTCCCCGTGTTTCGGGGGTTTCCCGTATTCTAGTTTCCTCTCGCAATCCAAAGACATGCGTTGTAGACTGATTGGCATTTCCAAATTGTCCATAGTGTGTGAATTTGTGTGTGATTGTGGTAAATGGTCTGCACTTATATAGCGCTTTTTAAACCTTAGCAGTTCTACAAAGTGCTTTACACTGGTTCTCAATAGTTATAATAGTTGTACTGTTGCCCTAAAAAATGAGATCATGCCAAGAAAAATGCTGTTGGACAATCAAGTCTTGAAATTATGTGTCTGGCCATGTAAACTAAATGGCAGATGGTGCCAGATAGAGAATGAACGAGCTGCTAACTCTTGAAATTTTGACATCAGTGTCACTATCTGCAGCCGTCTGGCGGTGAAGAGGAACCATCAAAATGGTTTACTGCTATTGTCTCGTCTGGTTATTTACAGTGTGGCTTGTTATGGAATGGTGAAAAAGATTTACAGTATGACAGTGCAAATACAGCACCTCCCGATAAAGAGAATCACACAAAACACAAAATGATATGGTGTTTGCACTTCAAGCGATAGGTAATATTTTACTAACCTTTTTTGTGACATCATGCAAAAGGGCTGTCCTCATAAACTAACACTACACGTCCACAAAATGCAATAGTAGCATAGCACAATATTACTCATTGCCAGTAGTAAACTGAAGAAACTACAGCTGTTATATCTCATACATTGCTCTGCAAAAGTCTGTGAATTGAAGTTGCCTTCAGAAATAATGCAATGAAAGTATCAAATGAATTAGTATAATGAACACTAAGCAATTAAATCAACCAAAAAGCAATTCAATCAAATCATAATGTGCCTTTGCATTTATAAGTGCATACAGTATATTATCTTAGATACACTGTGTAGACTCAAAAGAAATTGGTTGATAGGTTGTTCCAGGTTTTCTGGAGAACTTTTATTCTCTACACATAAAATCCCAGTCTGCATCAGTGACGTTAACAGAAATGTGGTCCATTACTTAAAAAATGGGGTAATTGAATTATTTTTCCCTTTTTCTACTGAAACACTAATGTAGCAAGCACAAAATAAGCAAATGAGGTTAAATTAAAGTGTAAAAAATGTAGGGTGCCTAAGACTTTTTCACTGACTGTTGTTAGCATAATGTGATTTGTGTAATAATGTAATGGAACAACTGGTGACTTTGTTATGCTGTGGAACACATTTTGCTGACATGATTTGGGTTCACTTGTCCTTTTAGAGCAGGGCTGCTGGAGAGACGGGGCTGAGCTGGCATTTGACCCGACACTTTTCAAACTACTGGGGCGCAGCCCTTCAGGCAATAGCAGACAGTTCAGCTGGGGGGATGGGACATTTCTCCTAAAGGGGATCACCTATGAGCGATAAAGGGTTAACCGCACTTTGGTGCTCACTGCTGCTTAATAAACGTGTGTTGAGTCAGGATCGCTAACGTTTCAATATTTTAAGTGTCATATGCACATATTCTGTGTTCTGAATCAATTACAGGGACATTCCTCAAATTACATCCTTCAAATAAAGTAAGTCAGGCTTGCTGGAAAAATGTTTCGACAGTTTAAACAGACAGTGACGAACAGTCTATCGCGGAACATGAACATCTTCGATTTTTAAAACATATTTTAAAATTAGTGTTATCTGACTTTGTGAACGAATTTTTTGCTGTTATTAGCTGCCCGAGGAGTAAAATGCAAAATGATGGGAGTGAGGTCAAAACAAACTACACTGACATTCATTAAAAGGTGTGTTGTGCTCTGTTATTGTATTATAATCAGGTCCTGGTTCCATAACAATATATATATATATATATATATATATATATATATATATATATATATATATATATATATATATATATAGTTAGTTAGTTAGTCTGTATGCTTTTCATAGACAAATGACAGACGTACCTCTTCTCTCAGACAAAAACATTGTGGCATCCCCACCCCTGCTTTAGAGGGAAAGGTTAATAGGAACAAAAGTAATGTTCCTTTCCAAGCATGTTTCACAAAAATAGGTGTAAATTGATGTAAGGCCTTCACTGTGAACAAGGAGAACTGATAATTTAACAAGATGTCAAGGCACATCATTATGCACTTCTAAAGAGATAGAAATCTGCAAAAAACAAACAAAAAAAACCCAGTCATGCCTCGTAAATGTATAGTTTTACAGTGCTGTGTAATGGGTATTACACAAGTATAAATGTGAGCCTGTAAGAAATTTGTTAACCAATCTACAAAAGGCCACTGATGTATTTATCTTAAAACATCACTTGTTGCATAGCGTGGGCTTACTAAGCACAGGTATTCAGACTGCTTTAAGGCTGGTTTGTATTTGGTTCTTGTATTGTTTTCATTGTTTTCCATTGTAAATTGTACTTTGCTGAATGCTGTGTGTGGTACACTGAAGAAATGTACATTTGTCACTGAGTGTCGCAAAAACAACAATGCTAAAATCAGAATTCACTGTCAGTGCAGCTTACTTATGTTATGTCCTACCAAGCAAGCAGTTTAACTCATTAAAAAAAAAAAAAAATTGCACTTACACCTCTACTCTGTGCACTTTGCTTCTTCTGGAACTCAATTAATAGATCTTGTATGGTAGCACTACTTGTATTGTTCTCTGCTTGATGTATCACTTTGCTTGTATTTTTCTCATTTGTAAGTCACTTAAGTGAATAAATGTAAATGTAATGGAGAGCATAATTTTATGGTTAACCCACCTTTGAACATAGATGTAACTATGAGGACATCAAAGTCCAGACCATAATAGTTTCAGAAGGTTTGCTGTTTTTAAAAAAAAAAAAAAAAAAAAAAAAATTATGCACAGGGTTTTATGGTCATCAAGATGTGTGGATGAATTTTTTTTATTTTTGGTACGTTTTGGGCCCTGTGTGTTCTGTGATGTAATAATTGTTTGATACAGCATGTATCCCAGAATAATTGGTGTGAAAATAGTGCGAAACATTACATAGGTACATGTTTAGTTAAATGTCCGCTATACCTCACGTTCCTTCTGGAAAATATTGCGCAATAATAACTGTCTCACATTCTTAAGTCGTAAGGTCTTAAATGTGCACAATCAAAGAATGATGTTAACACCAGTGTTTTACATAACAGCCTATTAATCTACATGGTCCAAAATCTAAAAGACGTCCATCAATCCCATTATCTCACTCTCATTATGTTGCTCTGTCGTCCTGTGATTAAGAGAGGCAGCTCACAGGAATGGTACAGCCATTTTTCTCTCAAAGACAGGCTGAATTCATTAATGCACTTAATATAGCTCATCATGGTACAGCACTGTATAGTATGGATATATAGAGCTGTCAGTATGTAGCACACTACACAGTGGTCGTCTGGGTCTCAGTTACAAGTGATTACAAAGCGGGGTTGGTGATTATACACACTATTGTAACACACTAGAATTAAACTATAAACTGCTATTTAAAAAGTGTTATACTTTTACATAGTATTAAATAAATGTTTCATTATTGCTTGCTGTGCCCAGTGTACTTAACACACTGTCCTCGATTGTGATATGATTGAAAAGCTATTTTTCCTTATGGTTTTGGTCAAGTATATCAACTTTATTAATAGGCATTGTTTCAAAGATGATAAAAATGTTTGCTTGTCCAAGTATGTCAAAAAAAGCCAACAATTTACATACATACATACATACATACATACATGTGCATAACACACACACACACACACACACACACACACACACACACACACACACACACAAAATAGTTTCTCTTGATATTATTATTCTATTCTGAATAACCTTTCCTAACAACCTCTAACCAGACTCAATTTCAGAGCTGACCTTTTTATCTTGAGTCTGGACAAAATGGAAAATTGTCACCCTGGCAGGAAGGTCAGATGTAGACATTTGTCCTAAATTGATTAAATAGACTTTGATATAAAAACTTTAATCAAACTTCTAGAACTATATAAAAAAAAATTATGAAGGGATGAAAAATACCTCTGGCTTCTTCTAGCCTGGACTCTCTTGTGCATGCTTGCCCTGACTCCTGCACCTGTTTAATTATTTCCACTCGGAATAATCCTGCTTTCCAGACACTGATTAATATATTTTTTCAGTTATGGAAGACTGTTGCTGTAGGGTGTGAATGTAACTGTAGCATGAGAGAACGAGAGTTGCTCTTTGAGATGGGCGGAAAGGTCATTTAAACGAAAAGAGCTCCTTTTAGTCATGGCTTGTTATAGACTGTGTACAGGAGACTGTGTATGATTCTGTATGGAATATGAGCCTTGAGTATTTGTGAGGCTGGTTTGGATAGATTGTTGACATGACATTGCTATAAAGGATTCACAAGTTGGTGCTGAGGTACAGTTTTGATATCATCTGATTTTCTTTGGCAAGATTTTGAATCAGGGTGTTTGGCCCTTCTGCCTTGCTTATGTAACCCTGCAATTTTTAAAATATGCATGCTGAATGTTTTATTGTCACTTTTGTAATTATGACATTAAGCTTGATAAATCAATGAATCAGGTCAACAAGAGAATGACATTCAAATAATACAAATAATAAGAAAATACAAACCAAGCAATAGCTTGGGGTTACTGGTCAAATGAGGCCATCAATCTGATAATTTTGCCCAAGAATAAACTTAATAGATGACGCCTCTTAAACATTGACATGTTAATTAACCTTCATTTTCCCATGAACAATTTTTAGCATTTTGTGTTTTTTTTTAAATAGAAAGGTAATAAAGTCACAGCACAATAATCCCACGATTAGCATCCCATTAGTAGAGACCCGTTACTTGTCACCCATCAAAATATTTCCACTTACCCTCTCAGTAATCATTTAATTTATGAACATATTCTAGCTACTCAAATGTTAGATTCATTATTCTGCATATTTATTGAAGACATATAGCTTTTTTTCCCTTCCCACTTACAAATCATACTATAATTAAACCCATCATTAGATTCAAGTTGACATTTTTTTTTAATTTATAGGCCTATTTCATTTTTTTTAGTTATTGGGTTTTAGATAAAACCCATTAAATCCAAGGGACCAGCCAAATAGGCTAATAACTCTAAGAATTCAATTATGAGACCCCACATTACTTTAATTTAATTAAATTAAGTAGGAATAATACTAATATAATATTGGCTTGTCTGGCAGTGAGGTGGGTAAGTTAAGGATATACAGTATAGCAGAGCTAAGAGACATAAATAGATATAAAGAGACATAAAAAAGCTAAAGCTGGCTGAGAAGTAGACACGGAATATATCACTGGCTTCCCATGATGTGTTATTTTTGCACTCTATTGATATTTACTAATAATCTGGCTTACTGCCCCCTTGTGAAAGAGTGCAAAACATAGAGACCTGATGTATCTGCTAACCCACCACGACCCTGCAGAATGTGCATGAAGGTGAGACGATGTACCGATTACACACTTCCTTACACTAACTGGCTCAAAGGACAGTTCAGTACAACTGAGCTGTACAAAACAGAGAGGAGTAGAAATCTAATGTGCACCATTAAATATCATGATCATTTAGTATATCGACCCTGGTGCCAGACTCAAACAGCTAATGTAGTTAAATCATGTTTATATTAGGAAGATCAGGTTCAGTGGCCAAGAAGTCTTGGATTTACATTCGTAGTTAAAGAAATGGGTTACAACAGCAGAAGACTACATCAGGTTCCACTCCTGTCAGCCAAGAACAAGAATCTGAGGCTACAGTAAAGGTGAAGGTGAAAACTCAATTCACCGAGTTGACATTTTCCCTAATCGGATGTTTGATGTGAACATAACGTACCTAATAACGTGCTCTTGACCTGTCTCTGCATGATTTATGCATTGCACTACTGCCACATAATTGGCTGATTGGATAATTGAATCAATTAGGAGGTGTACAGCTGTTCCTATTAAAGTGGATGGTGACAGTATCCTGAGCCCTGTTATTATACACTGATGGAACTGTAATCCTACCATGACATAATAATAATAATAATAATAATAATAATAATAATAATAATAATACAGCTTCATGCTGCAATGTAGAGAAATGTTTTATTGAAAATGCATCATTTTAGACAAGGAAATAATTTTCATTTTAAAGGCTGTATGCTATCTTGTATATTTGCCAGAAACAAACAAACAAACAAACAAACAAAGAAATAAACAAACCAGAATATAATTTGATGTTATTCTGATGCCAAAACAAGGCATCAAGACAGAAAATGAGGTACTTCTGTGATTTGGTGTCAGGAATTCACAATATCAAATTATGAGAAAGTAATCACACCTCTGAAAGGCCCATGGACTGCCCATGCTAATCACACACACGCTACTGATCAGATAGATAAGGAAAAAATATTTCATTCTGTTTGATAATTATTTACTAATTTATTAACTGTAAAGTGGCGTCTCCTCTATATTCCTGACTGTGGTGAGTGTCACAAGTGTCCATTAACGCTTTACAACTGAACTGAGTGATATTATTAGTTCATGCCTGTTACAGAGCCAGTGCGACGCAAATACCTACCACAACTGGACACGTCTAAGTGTTTATCTAACTGTTGTCACTCTGTTTACCCGCATGGTGGTCTGTTTAGAAGCGCTGTACGCTTCCGAAAGCCTCGTTTTGATTGACACCACCGGCCATCCAATCATATACGCACAAGATTTAGCCCGTCGCAGAGCCTTGAATATTGTCCAATCAGAGTAGGCTTTGGGTGTTACTTATGCAAATATGGTAGCCAGGGAGATGAGCGCGCTCCATTCATTGCGCCCAGCTCGAGGAAGAAGCGACTGCGCGCGTGTGGCTCCGCGATTCTGCACGGTTTCCCGCCGAGCGCCGTCCACGCGTTTAGCTCTTTACAGGAACACTTTGCGGACACACGCACACACACGAAACACCGCGTTACCTCACCGCAAACATTTGGGTGAGTCATCCATGCGTCTACTTTCAGCTGCACTAGCTCTGTGCGTAATTTTGTCAGCTTCTGATAATAAACGGTAAATATCAAAACGTTAAAGGGACCACCTGTAGCCTATAATAAAACTTGTGGATATTATTTCCCTCTTATTATAAATGTGTCGTTTTCACTTTTTGTAGAAAATTACTAAGAAGCCACACAGATGCTGTTTCTGCTTGTCGTTTGTTGATAGACAGTATGAAAGCCCACAGACAGCATTTCTATATGGACTTTGTATATTAAAATGTGTCCTTGCACTTTATTAGGCACCACAACCAACCCAGTAGCAGCTGTAGTGCTTGTATAGCCTGATCATTAAAATGCATGTCTAATTCCTGACTGCAGTCTTGTTTTGCGCTGCATGAGTGTGGTTATGTTCAGTAGTCTACCCATGCTGATTTCTACTGCATGTGTGTATGTGTTCCATTGTGTGTGTTCAACTGCAACTGTGGACTGTTGTATTACTCCGGACAGCAGACTATATATATAGTAGGTCAAGGTGATAACCCAGAAAGTGGTTTATTTACCCTGTGCATAGGCAGATGTGTATCTGGAGCTACTACAAGACAAAGCTGAGCGCCTATCCAGTCTGACTGCAGTAAGATCATAACATCTTTCATCCACCTCTCATTTTACTGGATGGAGTTGTCACAGTGTCAGTTTTGTATGAGATGAGTTTTATTGAGCCATACAGACATGCAGTGATGCAGAGTAAATAAATAACTGTGCTGGGTGAAAGTGGAAAGGGACATGGGTATTATGCTGACCAGACAGACAAACCCTGACCACTGAGAAACTCCCAGAAGAAAAAGAACCAAAACATCATCTACTGTAGCGTGTAGTGGTTTGGAAATGGTGTTGAAATGTTAAGTACTTGTGGAAAAGACAGGCGCTAAAGTGTCCCTACTGTATATAATTTTCAGTAGACTGATAATTGGTTGTCAAAGTTCCTTTAATAGTCTTTAAACGATATGCAAGAATATTGATATTGATTTGAATTACTATTTTTTTTTTCATGTGATGTGAAACAAAGTTATCATTGTTGGACTGAGATGGAATATTTTTTCCATGTTTTTAATATAAATTTCAATCCCTTCGTGACAACACTAAATTCATATGGATACATGCTATTATTCCCACAAACTTTGTCACATTTCAGCTGTTCTCCTAATAGATAGATTACATGCAATCTTGTTTTTTGTCCAGTATTTTCTGGCCCTGTGCTCCTGGTGACTGAGAACAGGTGATGGGCGAGGAGCCTGAACTCAGTACCTTTTTGTCCCCACATCCTCCTTAGTGTACACCCCTGACTGAATCTCACCCATGCAAAAAAATATCCCATTCAAGGAAACACATGGCCAGTGTCAGTATTCCATTTTATCCCAGACAAAAGCGACCAGGCAGCGCCAGGTGTATCAAACCATGCACACAGAGCCGTTTGATCAATTGCCCACATGCTCTGTTTCTCATGGTGATAGATAGCAGTTCCAAAATGGCTGAACTCAAAAAGCCGTGGCCAGTCACTGGCTGCTCAGCACGACTAATCAACCCACTTCAAGGAAACTCAATGCATGAAAAACAAAAGGCATGCATGGACCAAAAAAAAAAAAAGAGCAAAGGACAGTTTTGTTTTTCTTACATCCGATAGGTGCCTGTTGGTATTGTTGTGTTCTTCTCATCTACCAGGTCCTAAAGATGCTTTTTGCTTGCTTTGCACTGCTGCCTGTTTTGAATGTGAATGAGAAAAGAGTGTAGTGCTATAATGAGCAAGATGCTGTCAAATACATTTAGCAGCTCAAGTCATTTCACAATGCTGCAGGCCATGTTTGGACATCATAAACACATTGTTTCTCATGCTCACCCTAATGTTATGGTACTTGGATCTGACAGAATCTGTAAAATACACATTGACACAGCTAATACAGAGAAATAGGATAACAAGCCTTGCCAAACTCGCTGCTGGTATAAATTTCCACTGATATGCTACTAAGCCAGGTGGTATTTCCACTAAACCAGTGGGTGGCTTCCAGTTCCCCTTCTATTTACAGCATTTTGATCTTTAACAGGAAATGGTTTGATGTTGGAAGTGGGACAATTTCATTGAGAGTTCAATTTTATGTTATATAGACAGAAATCACTTTAATTAGCTTTGTGAGTGTCAGAGCCTTTTTTTAAAAATAGTCTCAAGAGAACTTGGCTATAGCTCCAGATGTTTAAGCTGATGGCTACTGCTCTAGGGCCCTCAAGTAAGGCACTCAACCTCTAGCTGTTCCAATGGTTAGTCATATAGCTTAAGCACTAGTTGGGTTTGACTAGTTTTACATGGAGAGGTGGTATAATGTTTTTTAGAGTATTGCTGGAAATTAATTCTGCACATGCATGGGTCCGGGAGGATTACACTGTTTTTTCCTTTTATAAAATGACCAGTAATAATAACCACAGGTAATATATAACCCATATGAATTGACATGTAGGTAAATATTCCATTATATCCTGTTGGAAAAGAGGTATATAGATACAATATATATAGAAAATATAGAGACACTCCAGGAAAAGCTCTTTTCTATCATCTTCCAGCAAAATCAAATTGGCCTCATTCAAAATGTAGAAAAAATTAAATATAGACAATGGACTCGTCAGAGAAGTGACAGGGAATTTTAGTTAGTCATTGAGTTCAAGTAAAGCCTACAAACATGTTATGGGCCTGTGATCTACTAGTGATCAAGTGTGATTTGTGTGGCCACAAGCGCTACAACAAGAGGTTATATAATAATGGACAAAATAATCAATTTATGCCCTGCAATGGATTGGCACCCCGTCCAGGGTGTCCCCCGCCTTGTGCCCCATGCCCACTGGGATAGGCTCCAGGTTCCTCGTGACCCAGTATGGATAAGCGGTACAGAAAAGCGATGGATGGATGAATAACCAATTTACATTAAAGATAGAAGATGTGTGTTGTATGCATGGAAGATTTGATGTAACAACCATCATTAAGTTATGATTTTATACAGTGATCACTTATCCTGTGCAAATCAATTATAATCCTTACATACATCCTCTATCCTCTAACATTACTTAATGACATATGTCTGGAAAATCCAAATACTACTTTAACAAAGTTAGGCAAATAGCCCAATGTTATATACAAATAATGGTAGTACTCCAATTATAATTGATTGATTGATTGTCAAGCCTAAGATAAAACTTGATCCAATTACAGTATGATGGTACTATGAATATGTAGTGGCTTGAATATTAAATATTGATTAAGTCCTAATTACATTACCAAGGCCTCTGAGTCCGAACTCTTTGCCAGAAGGGATTTTGGTCATCAGGTGCAATCCACCTGTTCACTGAGATGTTATGAAATTGTGGATGTTGTGTAAGCCCTCAGGTTAGTAGTTTAATGTAACTAATTATGAATCACAAGCTGTTAACATAGTAATACTTTCTTGTTTAGCTGGTTTGATCGTCCACAATCAGCTACCCCAAAATTTGCATTTCTCCATCATACAACATATGTTGTAAATTTTCCTCATTATCCGACAGTCCCAAGGGTATAAGAGGAAGCTTCAGTACCAGTTGTCACCCTTGGGGGACTGTGCTGTTGATGCAAGGATATCTTCATGAGCAGGTGGAGGATGCCTTGTTTTTTCCCTGTGTGTCTGAGATGCTCTGCAAATAAGACTAGTATGCAGTTTTGAATGACCAAAAAGGAACATAACATAACAAAGAAATCTCAGGAAAGTAGGAAAGATAAACAGGACCTTTGAGGTTTAAAGGGCTCTCCAACACACATTCTGAAATCAGATTATTCTTAAAACAGATCCTTGCATTAGAAAGCACAAATGGCAGCATTCAGCACATTATGGGATGTAGAGATGCACTGGTACCATGACCTGGTATTATCAGAGAGAGTTTCCTGCTTTTCCATTGTGCTGCCACATGAGCACAATTTTGCTATAGAAACAACACCTGTTTCAGAAGTTATTAATTTAAAATTGTGTAGTGCGACCTGGGCAATGCTAGTGAGGCAGATACTAGGTGTGTTTTGTTTTGTTTATGCACAGTTTTACATCAATGAGACATATATGGTTGTGAATCTGTTGTAGGGGTCTTGCAGGAACTTGGCTCAAAAAGTGCTCCAGTGGAGTCAGTTAAAGTTATTTGTTGGTTACTGGCTTACTTCATTTGAAACCAGAAAAAGCAACCTTATAATTATTGCTACTAGCTTGCCTCTGAGGCCTCAGTTTGCATGTGATAACTTGATATAGAGACATAGAAAAGAATGAGAATGCATGTAGACATGCACAAAAACCATTGCAACAATTAACAGCCATTATTATTGTTATTAGTCAGAACATATACAAATATCTATTCTTTCACCTGGATCCTTTCATGTATTATTTAGAAACCCCTTTTGTATTGGGTCTGTCGCCCTCAGGCAGCGCACAAAAGCACTTCCAGTGGACGATGATGGTGTCTGACAGTTATGGATCTGCCTCTATGCCTCTAGATGAGCATGGTTGACCTTTAGTGCTCAACAGCTGCATTATTTATGCCCACTATTGGTTGTTATGCCTTATGTGCCATTGAAAAATGTAATGACTCTTCTGAAATTGAGCTAAATTCAAGGGAAAGTTTCCTAAGAAAGTTCACATATTGGCATCCTTTTGAATATACTGCATATAACAGGCGAACACCATGGTACGTAATGAGTATTATTATTCAACCTCATTTTACTTTCATTTTCTTAAATGGCTTAAACCATAAGCTGGCATTTTGTGTTCAAATTTATTGTGGTCGTAATTGATGATTTACTATTGGGTGATTTAAGATGTAAAATTACAGTTTATAAAATATGCATCTACAAATTCCCAAACAATTCACACATCAAGAACAGGGTGTTGTTGAAATTCACAAGTTTAGGTGATTTGTAGCAGTAGCATTTTCAAGCACTCCAATATTGAACCTTCAGTGAGATAGACCTTCTAATTCATCTGCCAGAGTGGTTTGTGTACATATCAATTACTCCATGCACAGTTCAATACACATAAACAGTGCTACACTGTTGTTAGACTGCTTGTTTGTAACTTATTTCACCAACCAGAGCTTTCAGAGTTTGTTTTCATGTAGACTTGTTCTAGTTCCTCTTGAGTTTTGAATATGACTATCTAAAATAAAACAACACATATCAGGGTTAAACATGCAAATAATCATTAGTGTGTAGTAGTTAGTGTAAATACAGCAAGGCAGATGTTTTTTACACCAGAGTTTACATAAAGTTTTTTCCCCAATTTGGTCACCTGCCAATCCCCATCCACCTGCCAGCTCCCCCCATTATAAGACAGATGCCAACTGTGAAGGGTGAAGGCTAACACATGCTTCCTCTGAGACATGAAGCCAACCAACCACATCTTTTCTAGGTGCTGTCCATGCTGCATCACAAGGAAATGTAACACACTCCAGGAAAAGGACTATCTGCCCTCGTCTGTATACACAAGCTCACAAATGCCCATGTTTAACTGCTTGATATTAAAGAGAGCATGTGCCATAATTCCCACCTAAAGATTTTGCCCCCTTGCCTCCCGGGAGCCTTTGTTGTCATAGCCAAAAAAGCATTAAAGCTGGAAATATAATTAAATAGCTGTTTGATACATTCTTTGCTGTTGTTGATCGGAGTTTAATTGCACTAAATGGCATAATATAGTGATGTTCTGCATCAGTTTGCTTTCCCTATGAAAGATGACTTGTTGACTACTTTTTTGAAATGCTGGTTGACTAGACAAATTCATAGACATGAAACCTTTAACTTGTAATATGTACACGCTAACTGTGTAGTAGTAGTAGCTTATGATGTAGCTGTATTTGTACTGACACTGATGTCCTTGTACTGTGGCATAGCCAAGGAACAGGAATAGTTCAAATTAGACTGTATTACCACAGACCCGAATACATCAGAAGTTCCTATTTTGCTTGTAAAAATATTATTATTATTATTATTATTATTAATTCTTTACATTTATATAGCACTTTTCTAGACACTCAAAGCGCTTTAATTGGTTGGTGGGGGATCTCCTCAACCTCCACTAGTGTGTAGCATTCACCTGGATGATGCGACGGCAGCAATAGTGCGCCAGAACGCCTACCGCACACCAGCTATTAGTGGAGAGGAGAGAGAGAGTGATGTAGCCAATTCAGAGATGCAGTAACATCAATTTAATATGTCAGTCCCAAGTCTTTTACATCTTGCTCTGTCCCAGATATTTATTTCAAAACTAGCAGGAAGGCATTCTCCAGATTCAAGTCTATAGCAGTCGTCTTGACATTTATTTTTCAGTCATATTCAGTGACTAGCTCAATGTTCTCCACACATGACAAAATGTGTCTTTTTTTCCCCTTTTCTGATCTATTCTTCACATCTCTCTGTCTCCCTTTTGTCCCCTTTGTGTGTTGAAATTAATCCACTGCAATGTCCCAGAGTCCAGAGTTTCTATCTCATTCAGCAGCTCTTAAAAGGACGGGACAGACCTTGCTGGAATGTCAAAGACGTCACAAAAACCAGCAGTCTGCCAGCTGTGGTCTATCGATCTATCTGAGTGACAATGATCAGAGAGAGATGGGGGGGATTAATAGGGATGCTATGAAAGCTAGATAAACTGGCATATTTTTTAGCACAGCTTTAAGAACCTGGAGAACTCTGTGGACTAGAGGATCTCCTATAGGATGAAGTGTTAAAGATCTGTTTATCTACATAGTGGTTTTGTACAAGTATTGGAACATTCTCCAATCAGAAGACCATCTTGAATAGCTGCAATGATGTACTTATTCTTGAGCTTTGCTCCTATTAGTCCTTTGCTTTGGTTCACACTTTGTCCGAGTCTTCCAGGATGCCTGGATTCCAGGAAATCAATAATCCAGACTTAACAACTGATAACTGTCACTAATTAGAAAATTGAAATTGTAAAAAAAAGTTTCTTTGCACTGTTTTATATTAAATATGATTTTCCATATCAGCCTGGTCACACTGTGCCTGCCAGAAACTTACAAAATGTTAATCCCATTTTCATGTACTTTCTTCTATGTTGTTTATCTATCCATCCATCCTCTACCGCTTTCAGGGTCACAGGGAAACCTGGAGCCTATCCCAGGGAGCATCATTCACAAGGCAGGGTACACCCTGGACAGGGTGCCAATCCATCGCAGGGCACAATCACATACACATTCACACACCCATTCATACACTACAGACACTTTGGACATGCCAATCAGCCTACCATGCATGTCTTTGGACTGGGGGAGGAAAACGGAGTACCCGGAGGAAACCCCCGCAGCACGGGGAGAACATGCAAACAGGGGGAACGGGGGCAACGGGGCAAACACAGGGCCACGGTGGGAATCGAACCCCCAACCCTGGAGGTGTGAGGCAAATGTGCTAACCACTAAGCCACCATGCTCCCATGTTTAGCTATCTTATATTTCTATTAATTTATTCATTCATATATAAGGCCACGCTCCTCTTATTGCAGCCGTTTATCCATGACAGTGAATGAATCCACTGCAGAGCCGAATCCAAGCCTTACACCAGCCATGGTGGGGTTTTCTGCCTTGACTGACTTCTGTGCTTAATTCTGTAAAACTCTTAGTCATTATCTGGTATAATTATTGTAGAAGCTTGCTTTATGGATCATGTATTAAATGTTTGGGCTTGAAGTATATTTAGATGTAGTTTATGCTGTCCAGCAAATCTGTCCTTGATTATTATCCTTAAAATTTCTTCAGTTAGATGAGGTCAAGCAGCTCTTCATTATTCTCTTCTCAGTGAATTCTAATTCCATTGGATGTCTTGGATACTTCAGATAATGTGTAGAAAATTACTCACATTCATTAGATTTAATAGTATGAAATGCTCACTAAGAATGCACACTAAAAATGTTCGGCATCCTTGCTTGTTAGTCGCTAGTTCTTAAGCAAACTGAATGCAAATGCCCCCTAAGTGGAAATCTAAATATAAAAACTGACTAGACTGGAAGAAGTACAGTGTATATATAAATTAGTGGTGTAGTGTTACCAGCTGTGTTTAAGATGTTTATGTGTATGAATGAGCTAGACAGTTGAGTCTAATATCTCAACATGACAGTATTAAGATTACTGCTCTCATTACTGCAGCACAACCTCTCACCTTTTCCAATAATAGAACCCAAATTTCATTGACTTAATACATCTAATAATAAATGAAAGCAATAGCCACCACCATTAAATTGATAAGCGTGAGCTACAAGTTTATCTGCTGTTCACTTAATTAAAGAGAACGATGTGATCCTTGCTCAAAGTGATCCTACAGATGTTAAAATCTGCCTTACTGCCTTTGCATTTATGTCCAAAACATGAAAAGCTTGTACACAGACAACCACACCCCCACTGTGGAGATATTTATGGCATTCTTTGAGTCTGGCATGCTTCCTACACTGGTCAATGTCATGTCCTAGTAAAAATGAATGTCTCTTCATTATAATCATCATAAATCAGAAGAAGAAATCATGTGTTGCAGGCCATACTGATTTAGAAAAAATTATGGTGCCACTTCCAAATCTATTTGGAAATCTATTAGTAATACTTGTAATAATGGGTGTGAAATGTCTGGCCATACTTAAAACCAATACTGAAACCAAATCTTTGGGTTTTCTGTCTTTGTATATTGTATGCAATAAACAACACACACTATGGTGGTGGAAACCTCATAGTTTGGAGGCTACTTACTTACACACACACACACACACACTGTATATGTATGTATGTGTGTGTGTGTATATATATATATATATATATATATATATATATATATATATATATATATATATATATATATATATATGACCGTAATTTAATTCAAAAAGTGGAACTTTCATATATTCTAGATTCATTACACATAAAGTCAATATTTCAAGCCTTTTTTGTTTTAATGTTGATGATTATGGCTTACAGCTCATGGAAATCAAAAATCCAGTATCTCAAAAATATTAGAATAACGAATTTATAATACAGATATGTCGACCTTCTGAAAAGTATGTTGATTTATGCACTCAACACTTGGTCGGGGCTCCTTTTTCACGAATTACTGCATCAGTGCAGCGTGGCATGGAGGCAAAATAAATGACGACTACAAACCTTGTAAAGGCTATTTTTAAATATTTAGGTTATTATTATTATTATTATTATTATTATTATTATTATTATTATTATTTTTACATATTTAGGTTACATAAAGGTTATTGTTGCATATTTAGTGCATGCAAAGATATCTGAGTACTCTGTTTTTGCAGTGTTTGGGTTTCTCTTGATGTTTAACCTCATGCATTTAAATCCATATTTAATAAGTATTCCCACATATATTTATATTTGTTTCCTGTTGTTCCACTGACTCACTGATTGTTGCCTTGGTTGATGGATGGCGAAATTGTCTGCTTTTATTGCTCATCTCCTATGCTAGTGTAGCATGTCAGGATTCTGAAAAAGATTTAAAATAGCACAAACACTCCTAATTTAAATGTTGCTTATTTGAATGTGACTTTCCTTGAAAATAGTAATAATTGAAAATAGTAGTATGCAAAATATATCTTCATAGTTAGATTGACATTCCTTATATTAATTTGTTAAGTAAATAAAAACAACAAAAGAGAAGAGTTCCTCTCATGGCCCCATTTGTAAATCATGTGACCTCACATGGGGTCACGACCCCTAGTTTGGGAATCCCTGGTTTAAGGTGTTGCAGTATATCTCACAGTAAGCATTTCACTTGTTTATAATCAGTTATTTTCTTAAGTGCTATACGAGAATTACATTACATTTCACCACTGCACATGTCTTTTAAACCAAGGCACATTAAACATTATACATTTTTTTTTATTTAGCTGCATGCTTCTAGTCCATGATATTATGTTGGCCAGATGACAATGGTAATGGTAACTGGATCATTACTCATTATCTGGGTGTCCCTAATTGATTGTTCTAACTAAGCAGTACGCTCAATTACCGTTTGCACCTTGTACTAAGAGAGCCAAGAGGATTTTTTTTTTTTGTATCTTTGTGAAAATATCTTCTTTTTCGAGGGTGTTAGAATTTTAGCTTACACTTTGAATGCAACTTATGCATTAGAACAATGTGTTCAGTTTTACATATATTTATTTGGTAGACAAGTTGAGAGAGTTGAGGGCCTCAAGGCCCTCAGGGTGTAAGTGATACCCTGTCACTGGGGTGGTACTAGGGTGACCACCCATTCCATGAGGCATTTGAAAAAGCTTTAAAAATATGTAAAAGTAACTATAGTATATTATTCGCCTGGGGGTGTAAACTTTCCCCTCATAAACTTAATTCTTTTTTCATTTTTCACAAAGTGAAGGTTTAAGGTAGGGGTTCCCAACATTTTTAGGCAAAACGGCCAAAACTGACATTATGAATTTTTTGCTACTTTAAGTCCTGTCAAGTCTGCATTTTTTTTTTTTTTTAATTCCAGATTTATACTTTGGGAATTGTTGTAACATTTGAACACGTTATCATTAGTAACATATGTGCAACATAAATGACCACTACAAACCTTTCAAAGGTACACATAGTGCAGGTTTTTGTACACTGTTTAAAAGGTGAAAGGTCTAGATAGAAACCTAAAAAAAAGCATTCTTCAGTTTGTCCCTCAAGGAGCTTCTATTTATAACAGCGTGTTTCCTATCAGAGATGGTTCTTATTTAAAAAGTAGAGATCCTTAAATATCCGCTTTGTTTATTAATTCTTTACAAACAGGAATCCTGCTCACGCCAAAGAGGATAAGGGACAAAACTGAAGTCAGGCTTTGTTTCTATAATTCTCCCTAGCATTTGCAGGGAGAATTACATAAATGTAGGCAACTGTCCAGGATTATCATAGCTAGTTGGGGATCGGAGCCAAGGATTGCAGCCCTAAGAATAATTATGAGAAATAAGTTGGTGGCATGAGCATTACTAAATGCAATTACTTATTAAATGTAGTAAAAATGTGTTAGAGCAATCTGGGCATAAAGTCATACTGTTCCTTTTGTGCAGCAAGTGTTTGAGTTTTTAGACAAAGGTTGTTGTTGTTTTTTTGTAAGTAAAAAATGTCTTCCTGAAAGGTGTCAATGATTATAAGTTGTGAATGAAAAAGAACCACTGCAGAACATGCAGTTGTTGGTTTACTCAAAAATAATTGATGAAGCTCTTTCTAGAGCACTCTACACTAGAGTGCAGAATGGTTCTTAGACGGCTGTAGGGAGACTTTGTTGAATCACAGTGTTGCCAGGTCTGTTTTGCCACCATTTTCATCAATTCTGTAGTGCTGCTTGTGTCACCAACTTATTTCCTCATCATCCTTAGGACCCCAACTCTGTGGATCTGTTCCCTGACTAGCTATGATTATCCTGTGTCAGTTGCTAACATTTATAGAGAATTACATAAAAGAGGCTTGGCGTCAGAGGCCTTTTCCTCTTCTGCTTTAGCAGGGTTTTTTTTGTTGTACTTTTGAACTGCTGTCAGAGGAACATCTATATTTAAATACTGCCTTGTATTTAACACTCTTTTGCATTGTGTTCCGTTTATATATTACAATGCATTTTGCAGTAGCCATGTTAGATTTTAAAAGTAGTGTATATGCTTTAACAGGAGAATATAGGATATTTAGATTTACATTTAGAATACTGAGATTTTGCCACGAAAGTGGCATAGATGTGGCAGAACAAAAAAAAAGGTAAGAGACTTGGTAAGAGAGAGAGAGAGAGAGAGGAGTTTTCCCTTGAACATGTTTGTGCTCTTACATGAACAATAGCAAGCAAACATGCACCCAGAAAATTGCTGCTGTGCCATGACGTAATCAAACATGTGATCTTAAAAAGATCTCAGAAAATATATTTTCGCATGTAATATTTTTTTTCTGCTTGAAGTATAACACCAAAATAAGATATGCAAAAGCCTTTGATGCTAAGTACCGCTTGTATGGGTACACAGAATATGCTTAGTGCTTGTACCTAGTCCTTATCAATACAGATTGCGGCTCCTTCAGGGTGGATGCGCTTTAGTAGAGTGGTCTGATTACTATACCTTTATAGCAGTACTTTAATTGTAATCACACTCCTGTAAGTGGATTCTTTAACAAACTATAGAATACAGTTGTAGTAGACTTCAACAAGTGTTGATTAGATCCACAATAAAAATATAGCCCTGCTCATACAGTCATGTGAAAAAATAAGTACACCCCATGGAAATTGACATTATTGACATATTTGGACAAGCAAACATTTGATCATCTTTGAAACAGGTGATCTTTGATAACAGATTAATGAAGTCGATATACTTGAACAAAATCACAAGGAAAATTAGCTTTTTGAATCATTTATTCAACATAAATATCAATTGTGATATTCTTCTGTGGAAAAAGTAAGTATACCCTTGGTCTCAGAAGCTAGTATTGCCCCCTTTAGCAGAAATAACTTCATGCAGGCATTTTTGCATAATTGTCCACTAGGCTTGCTGGAATTTTTGACCACTCTTCCATGAAATATTCTTTCAGTTGCAAGATGTTTGAGGGTTTTCTTGCATGTACTGTCCGTTTCAAATCCCCCCACAACATATCAATGGTATTCAAATCCGGGCTTTGACTAGGCCATTCCATATCCTCCATTTCTTCTTTTTGAGCAATTCCTTGGTGGATTTGCTAGTGTGCTCAGGATCATTATCCTGTTGAAAGGTCCACTTTCTGTTCAACTTCAACTTTCAGAAGATGGCCTCACGTTATATTAAAGCACTCTGATATGATGAAGAATTCATAGTTGAATCAATTAATGCAAGCTGTCCAGTCCCTGAGGCAGCGAAGCAACCCCAAACCATAACATTTCCACCACCATGCTTCACAGTTGGTATGAGGCGCCTCTCCTGAAAAGCTGTCTTTGATCTGCACCAAACATGTCTGCTGTTACTGTGGCCAAACAACTCTATCTTTGATTCATCTGTCCAGAACACATTTTTCAAAAGTCCTGGTCTTTACCTATATGCTCATTGGAAAACTGTAGTCGTGCAAAGGCTTTTTCCTGGCACGCCTCCCCATGCAGGTCAAATTCTCTTTCTGATTGTTGAAGCATGCATATTGACATCAAAAGTTGCAAGACTTGCAGATCCTGTGATGAAATTTTGGGGTTCTTGGAGACTTCTTTTTGCATCAGACAGACTGCTCTTGGGCTGAATTAGTTGGGATGGCCAGTCCTGGACAAATTGGCAGTCATTTGAAATCTGCACCATTTGTAGATAATTTTGCTTACAGTGTGTAGAATGATGTATTTCAAATAATTTGATCTTTTTAAATCCCTTGCCAAACTCACAGGCATCAACAACCTTTTTTCTGAAGGCCTTACAGATCTTTTTAGATTTTGGCATGATGACACCACATACCTCAATAACAAAGGGAACACCAGACACTAGATATGAGAGGAGTATAAATAAGGCAGGTTCGACCTGTACTCCCTAAACAGGTTCTAATCACTGGCACACAATCTTGAATACCTGATTCCAATTATATAGATTTGAAGGTGTGATAAATGTAGGGGTGTACTTATTTTTTCAATGTGGCTGGTTTGTTTGTGAACATTACTAAAAAAATTTAATTTTATGTGTCATTTGATAGTGTATCACCTTTATTAATAGGCACTGTTTCAAAGAGAATCAAATGTTTGCCTGTCCAAATATGTTAAAAAAGATTTCCATGACAATTTCCATGGCGTGTACTTATTTTTTCACTTGACTGTAATATGGGCAAGTAGCAAGTTATGGTTGGTAACCCAAAACATTTTCACTGAGCCCTCTTCTGGTTGTGCTGCTGAGAAATAATGTGCTAGATGGAGGTCAACTCTTCGGTTCAGCATTAGTCAGGGTGAAAAGGGATGTCTTCCTCTGGTTTTTTAAATTTTTTTGTGTCTGTGTTTTGCCTCCTCTAACCCACCAAATGTAGCCCGTAAAGCCCTTGTTAATTAGCTGATGAGTTTAGTCAGATGTGTTAAGGTACAATGTTACTCCACCAGGTCTGGACTCTGACACGCAAGATATGTTAATTCTTATATGAAACCTCAGCTCTTGTCAGCCAATCCTTGACCATAATTGGCTTTACTGGAATCTACCCAGTTTTGGTATGTCTCATGTATACAAACCGCACAGCAAGAGGACATACAGCTACTTAAGCTACCTAGAAAAATTATGCGGTAGTATTTTCTTACATGGTGTTGGGGAAAAGAGTACACCTTGTCACAATTCTGTGATTTTCTATAAAAAGATATAACAAAACATCACACAGTTCTCACTGGGTCCTAATTCTACCATTATGTAACACAGAGCAGTTAAAAGATAGAATTATGTTATTATTTGTTTAGCAAAACATCACCCAATTTGCAGGATGGATTTGGGTAAAATTAAGTACCCTTATTGCTTCTGTATCAATGAACAAGGTGATTTAATTCAGGAGCTGATTAACTGATCATGAGGACGTGTGTGCACCTCTAGCTATAAAAGCAGAACTTTTAGGTAGTTTGGTTGTGTAGAATGTTCAAGTTTGTCATCAGGCCAAAAAGAAAACACATCAACAAATAGCTCATAGAAGCAATTGTTGCTGCTTATCATTCTGGGAAGGTCATTGTCAAACAATTTGAAATCCATAATTCTATACTGAAAAGGTTACTAAGAAATGGCAAATGTTCAAGACAGTTGTCAATCTTTTACAGGAGTGGTTGTCCCATCAAATTCACCATAAGCTCAGAGAATGTTAAATTTTAATGTATATGACTCTCAGACTAAACTGGCATTATATATGAGAGTAGCCAGGTACAAGCCTCTGTTTTCCTAATGCAACATGCTACAATGGCTTAAGTTAGCAAAGTTATATCTGCTCAAACCGCAACACTTCTTGAGTGATGTCCAGATAAGACCAAATATGTCATAATGCTTAGCTCAATTGAGTTGACCCTGAATTTTTCTTTATAGCAAAGCATTCTGGAGGCAATTGTTAGGCCATGTGTTGGACAGCTAAAATTTCAGGTGAAACTTGGTCATGCAACAAGACAATGATCCCAAGTGAACCAGCAGAAGTACTACACAATGGGCAAAAGGGAGAAAACTTAAGTCAAAGTCCTTACTTCAATCCCATCAAGGTACCACGGCAGGTCCTTAGGAGAGCTTTGCATACCTTTCTATTTTTTGACCATAGACAGCTTATTGCTGTGCATAAGCAATTACTGTCAACCATCAATGAAATAAATTAAGGCAAAAATGACTCCAATACAGTACAATACAATACTCTTCTAAAGGTGGTCAATGATTAATTGGGTGTACTTACTTTTGGCCTGAACAGAAATGCATATAGCGTGCACGATGTAATGTATTGTGGAGCTAGTTCCCATAAACATTTACTCATAGTGTAGAGAAAGTGAGGAGGTAAAAGTGTGTGTAATTATAATTGACATAAGGTATGCATCGATGGCTCCTACATATTGTTTGTGATTATCTGAGGGCTGTGATGAACAGCTGAACCACTTCACTGGCTAGCATATACTGCCAAAATGTACTAGAGGTCTTCTTTAAATGCATTTAAAATGAACATGAGTCATTTCATTGCATGAAAAGTGTCAGGAAGCCTATGTCATTAGTTTTAAAGTCCATTAACTGCTCAGATGTTCAATTAAAGCTTCCTGTCTAAAGCCAGCAAATGGGTGTGATGCCTAGAGGAGCAGAAATTACCTGAGAATTCCAAAAAAGGTCAAAGAGAGAGGGAGCAGAATCGAGCAAGTGGTGGTGAAAGAATGGGGATGGAGATGAATGCTTACCTCTGATTAGTCATCATGATCACACATAAATGACCTCCTGTCATGAGCGGAGAAATATGCTGTGGGCGACTGGGCTCCAGCAGCTCTGCTGCATAACCATTGATGCATTTAGCCATTATAGCTCCTCGTCAAGTATTTAGACCTGTTAAATATTTAATCAACTTTAATAAGCTAAAAGTCCAGGTAATGACTCATTACAGTGGCACCCCATTTTTCACGTGTACCCAAATAACCATTTTTAAAGCTCATAGAAATGTGGGCTTGCCAAATATATCTCAGGCTCCTAGGTGGGCAGATATGTGTCATGTTGTAAGGCATATTGTCAGTACCAGGTTGAAGAGAGACACGTTTATAAAATCAGAGACTAAAGGATTACAAGGCTTTAGGAAACGTTAATTGAAATTATACTGGCTAATCACTAGAATTTCACAAGACACTTCTGAAATCATATTTGGCATGACCCATATGTGCCGAGTAAATTTAAAGGCAGAATAAACTATGGTTTTCAATTACCATCACAATAGATTTTTAAAATGTTGTGACCTTGCTGTTGTAATAATCCCACAGGTATTAATATCCATCATTACCTCTCTATTTATGCCCATAGACAATCTACTAAATATGGGGAAACACAACAGCAAGCTTGCTCCAGAGGTTCTGGATGACCTGACCAAGAGTACAGAGTTCAATGAGGCGGAGTTGAAGCAGTGGTATAAAGGCTTCTTGAAGGACTGTCCCTCTGGAATCCTAAATCTGGAGGAGTTTCAGCAGCTTTATGTCAAGGTACGTACTTTTGCACAAATAGCTCCAGGAAACTAGGACTGCGTTTTTCCCATTAATTATGATTCTATTACCAAAGGTTTCAGCTGTATGGTTTTACAGATGCTTTTACTCTATTCACTGTTACCATGTTCTCTCAAGTTGATGGTAATTAACTAGAATTATTGTAGCTCCTCCAGTTTCTTTGGTTCCTATTTGGGTCATTTTTTGTTTTTGAATTTGCTGTTTAGAACACACATGAAAAGACAACTGTTTAAAAATAGATCACAAATCTGCTTTATTAGAGTAGATTTTTAATACTTCCTAAATACTTTCTGAGGCTCATTTTTCCACACCATTACATGCCAGGGAATATTTCATCCAAAGTGACTCATAATGACTCATTGTTGTATGTTACAGTTCTTCCCCTATGGTGATGCTTCCAAATTTGCTCAACATGCATTTCGTACCTTTGACAAAAATGGAGATGGCACAATTGACTTCAGGGAGTTCATCTGTGCCCTGTCCATCACCTCTCGGGGAAGCTTTGAGCAGAAACTCAACTGGGCCTTCAATATGTATGATTTGGATGGAGATGGCAAGATTACACGCATGGAGATGCTTGAAATTATAGAGGTACGACCATTATTATATACGTTGACATGATGAAGAATTTTTTTGTAAGGGCTAATTATTCTAGAACCTAATTTGTCTTAATTTCGTCTTCACCTCCTTGCCGCCTTTGTTTTTAATGTCTCTCAGGCAATTTATAAAATGGTCGGCACAGTGATTATGATGCGAATGAACGAAGATGGCTTGACACCTCAGCAGCGTGTGGACAAGATCTTCAGCAAGATGGACAAAGACCATAATGATGAGATCTCACTGGAGGAGTTCAAAGAGGCAGCCAAAAGTGATCCTTCTATCGTCCTCTTACTGCAGTGTGACATGCAGAAGTAAAGGAGAAGAAGAAAGAGGGAGTGAGAGAGGGTGGGAGGGTGTAGGTATAGAGCAGGAGGTATGAAGCAGCATGTACAGACATTTAGACAGAAGTAGATTAGTAACAGTAGAATTATAACACTATGTACATATAGTGGAATGCAGAATGTGAGATTAAACAGGTTTGGGGACAGTTGAGAGAATAAGTAATGAAAATAAGTGATGAAAGCCTGCATCTTTGGTCATGCAGTGAACTGCACTGCTTGTCAGACAATTGTACCATGTCATTGTGGCTTTTAGGCCCAAGTCTAAAAATATAAGATATTGAAGAACCTACATTATTTAACAAGGCCATTTTAATATGTAGTACTCCTGATCCTTGGAATTTTAATATACACTAGAAACCATGCGAATTTATTGAACAATTCTGCAAAACTGGGGCAGCTCTATGTTCTTAAGGTTTTTGTCTCCTTTAAATTGTGTCTAAATGTTGAACAGCCAACTAACTAGTTGAACAATATTTCCTCTTACTAGTGAACAAAATTTCCTCTAACTAGTGAACGAAATTTCCACTAACTAGTGAACAAAATGTTCTTAATCCTTCCATAATTAAAGGACCATATTCAGAGTTGAGTTATACACATATACACATAATGAGGATGTAATAACAAAATTGCTCAAATCGGTAACCAAACCTCAACTTGCATGCTGCTCAGACAGTTGTGTGGGAGTGTGTTTGGCAATAACAAAAGCACGTTTCAAGTGCAATTCTGACCTTGAACTTAAGCCAATTTTCTCGTGCAATGTCAGCATGAATAAGGAGCAGTATTAAGTCCAGCATCACTGGCTGACAATTTGATGTAGCCAAAATATGCCATACTGATATTTCAGTAGTGGGTCTAATTATACTCAAAAACACTCAAATGGCCTTCTGTTGTTTGCATGAAGGATATCAGAGAGGACAGCTCCTTAATTGGAGACAATACTCTTAATTGGGACTCATGCCAAGGACTGAATTATATATCAATAAAATATGCCTAAGCATGGCAGATAAGTGCTCAGTCAGCTTGTTCTTCAAACTATGAGCACATTATGTTTGTAGGAAAGTGCATGAAATTAACAAAACAATCAAACAATTTTATTTAATTGAAATTGAACTGAAATAGCTAATTAAAAGCATTAACTGGTTCACCCTGCAACAGTGAATACAGCATTTTAGTATTAATCCAGTGTGTATAATAATAATAATAATAATAATAATAATAATAATAATAATAATAGCATGTACTGGATCAAGTGCTATTTTATAACTGTTGTATAATGATGGTAGGAACCATAATGTTAAGGGAAACCAAATTTGCAGTGATTAATGTGAAAATTATAACTTGGACTTTTCATGAAGCAATACATTGGTAATATACTAGACTTCTATGGTCATCTTTTCATTTATATAGTATAATCACATTAGACTTTCTTTTTATTTGCTTATTTTTTATATTTATTTATTGTCTCTTGGTTTTATGTTACATCGTATTGCAGCTGAAAGCAAAAGGGAAAAACATGATCAAAATATCGTTTGATTTTTATCTATTTCTTTTTTCTATCTGCTGAATTTGTCAGGCTTAAAGGCAAGCACTTTTGTTTAACAGCAGTGGTCCTGGTACTATTAAAAACCCCAGCACTTCTATTCATTAAAAAAGAAATAAAAATCTGGCAACATCAGAGACATTAACTCCACACAGGTCATTTTAATAATCTAAATTCAGAAAATCAGCTGAAGCATCTGCACAAACTGACTCTGAATCAGAGGTGGGTAGAATAGCCCAAAACTTTACTCATGCACAAGTAAAACTCCTTGTAAAAGTAATTACTCCAGTAACAGTAAAAGTAATAATGTTAATAATTACTTGAGTGAGCGTAATGAAGTATCCAATGAGAAGACTACTCGAGTAGCAAGTTAGTTGCTTCGGATCTGATTAAAATGAAGGGAAAATCCTGAATCTCAGACTATATGGAGAACTGTAAGTCACACCTCTCCTTAAAAACTGTCTGTTCTGTTTATATGATATAAAACCTGGGTTCAAGATGAAACAGCATATCCCAGTCCTGTGATGGGTACAGTGACACACAATCTGTCATTTTCAACACAAAACCTCACACATGCCCCAAAAAACAAACATTTTCCTATCAGCTGACTGTCTTTATTTTCACAACATGTTAACAACACAAAGTTGTCAGCATCTGCATTTAAACAAGACAACAGAGAATAAAAGAACAGATTATGGAACAGAACAGAAGAGAAGTGTGTGTAGAGAGAGAGAGTGTGTGTATGTGTGTGTATGTGTGTGTATGTGTGTGTATGTGTGTGTCCTGCCTCTGTTGACACACTCGCTTTTCCCCCTCTCCAGGACTGAGAGCCAATAAAAAAGTGAGCGGTTGTTGCGTCCACATTTAAACCATTGCAGCGTATCATGAGACTCGCCATCTCATTATGCGTGATATAAGCTAATTATTAAAACTACATATATTCATTAACATTCAACAGTAACCAAGGAATACCACAGAATGTAGTGAAGTCAAAGAACATTTCTGTGATTGAAAATTAACTTTAGTAAGAGTATAAGTATGTCCTATTCTAAGTAAATATATAGATTTATATATAGAGACCTCTGCCCTGAATACAAAAAACTTTCCTTGTGTAAATATCAACCTATCTTTTAATTTAAGTCTCCAACTCTGAATATGGCCCAAAGGAAATAAAGGCTTGTGCAGTGTTGTAATTATGATGGATATTAGACATACCACCATAACTTACTATTCAACGTTTGACACTGATACTATACTGGAGGTCTTCGTCAGCTGTGATGACAAAATACAGACTTATCATGGTTTAAAATGCAGAATAAATACTGTCTCGTACTTGTTCTGGCTGACTCTCACATATCAAAAAAGGAATTTTTGCTAGCCTTAACAAGTAGAATACATGTATATGTACTTAGTGAAATGTAAATGTTTCATGAGACTGCTTTGATATTACAACACTGCTGCATTTGTGTTTAAACACAAAAGTACACTCTGTATAGGATCTCAGTCTGTGTCAATGTGTGAAAGTGTGAAAAGGTATAATGTGGAAAAGTCAGAAATTTGCACTTGTATGTGCAAAAATGTGTGTATACATATGTCCATAGTTGTTTGTGTGTGTGTCTGTGTGTACGTGTGTGTGTGTGTACATGTGTGTACATGTGTGTACGTGTGTGTGTGTGTGTGTGTGTGTGTGTGTGTGTGTGTGTGGTTGAATATATGAGTGTGCATTGGAAAACAAATGCCTCAGTCTATGACTTTCTGTTATAGTAGCTGTCCACACCAGTTCTGAGAGTATTAAAGTGTTTGTTGTTGCTGGTGTGGTCGTCACTGTTCTTACTGGTTTTCTAATCAGAGCTACCTTTCTCTGCAGTCCTGATGACATATAATCTTTTTCGTGTACCTCAGTGTACAGCCTTAGCAGTTATCAAATGATCGTAATTGTATTAATATTGTCAAAATGTCTTTTGCTTTTGTCTTTTGCTCTGGTATAGTCAACGTGAACACATTCAGAAGTCGAAACTCTTGTGTTTCTGCAATATTCACGCTGCAATACTGATGAGAATATTGTTGCACTAAGTAGAGGCAAATACATCTCTGTTTTATACTGCCACTCTGTGGTGAAATATTTACCTTTTTTTTTTTTTTTTCAATAGGGAATAGTGTGAGGCCTAAAGTGCTGATGTTTTCCTGCTTCCTCTCACAAACATAATGGACCAAAATAAAATTTAAAAAGAGCATGGTTCTGTGCTTAATGAGCTCTTATATGGTGCAGAAAACAGTCAAAAAATATTTTCTTGTGTTTGTAGGAATATCGGGCATTTTCTGACATTGAGCTTGTGTTGGTCTAAATTGCAAATTCATGTCAGTGGCGATTTTATTCTAGCTTGTATGTGGAGGACAGTCACATAGATTACAGTTTCTTAACTAAGTGATTTAGTAGATCATATAATGTTTCAGCTGCGTAATGAATCTGCAGTTGACTCACTGTTGGAGCTCATAAAGTCACAGCTACCTTTACATCATTTGACACTGTAATATAACTGGGATATACGTTCCTTTCTCATTTCATTACCACATTTACATCTGCTGGAAGCTTGATTTCACTTTCATTTGGTGTTGAATGTAGAAATATAGATGATAATTCCATATGTAATATTTCCGGTAATACCATGAATATTAGGGTTGCACAATAACAGCTAAAATGATAATCATGATTAGTTTGCTCAGTATTGACATCTCAATTTTCATCCAATTTAGGAATCAAATGGTTTTCTTATAGCTAACCTGAAAGTATCTTAAATCAGAAAAAAAGGTTTTCCTTTTACTTTGTATATTAGATTTCTATATTCGTTAACTTGTATATATTACATTATATTATGAAACAGGAAGTAAAAAATTGATTAATTGAGGAAGCCAAAAATGGATGATCACAATTAAAATAAGATTATCTCTGCAGCCCTAATGAATATGGTATTTGTATTAGAGATATACAAGTTCATTACATCCACTATGAGCCTCTGTTACATTAATATCACAGCTTAGCAAGATTCTGTTATGTTAATGTATATCCCAGCATATAAAGCATAAACGGGAATGATTATGAACCAGTTGTGCAATACACTTTTAATAATATATTTATGTGCTGTGTTCTCTTTATGTCTTTTCAATTCTGTCACATTTTACTTTTCAATATTGTAATCGTAATGCTCCCCAAACAAAGATGTGTTATTTTTGGTACATAGATGAATAAAATTGTGAGTGTCTACTGAATTTCTGCAGGAAGTCCAGTGTTGAAATCTATGTGTTCATATCTGTTCGTTCAAAGGCATGATTGCTAATATTAACTCTCATGTATCTAATCATGCAGTGTTGCATCTTGCGGTCTGTCTCTGTCTTTCTCTTAGACACACCACTGTGTACAGCATATTTTTGCACCAACCTGCACAGTATGACTCACTCAGAGACAGTGATGTCATGATTAATGCAGTTGTCATGGCAGCGAAGCGGTGACTGAGACAAAAAAAAAACAAAAACAAAACACTCTTAGGTGATCGCACTCTTCATATATACATATGCAGGTAAACTACTTTTCTGCCAGGAACACACACATTCACACACAAATACATGTGAACAGATCTTACCTCAGGGAAACATGCACACACAGACCCATCACACTATTCTCTCTGGGACACAGCAACAGCTGAACAAACTGATAAGTGCCATACACATCTGAAAACAATCTGACCCAAAGAGACACACCAGTCTCCCCTAAGAGACATATATACATACAAACCCCTATTTCCATTTATGCAAGACACCTTTTCTCAATTTACAACTCAGTCGTGAATACTAAAGGCGAATTCACACCCAAAAGCTTTTATGATGAGCCATTTAGTCATGCAAAAGATATTTTAAACAGCATTTAAATATATGGCAGGTATAAGATGCACCATAAAAAATGTGCACACATCTGTCCTGTTTTTATAAGTGAAGTGTTCACTTCATTAAAATGCAGCCTAATTATAAAATATTTTTTAAACAGTTCTGTATTCTATGAAAATGTCGGCCATTTTCTGACACAGGAGGTCCTGTGTTGGTTTAAATGATAAATAAAATGTCATTGGTGATTTTAATTCTATGACTTAACTTGTGTCCTATGGCTTTACTAGCGTTTAGAAGACAGTCACATTGATTACAGCTTTTAAAGAGTGGCCTAAGTTTACTAGGACCTCAGTTCCAAAAAAAGTTGTGACAGTATGGAAAATGCTAATAAAAACAAAGAGAAGTGATTTGTAAATGTACTTTGACTTGTATTTAAACAAAAAATATAGAGCGACAGGGTATTTGATGTTTTACCTAATCCAGCAGTTTGAGAACAGCATTCCCCAAAGACAAATCGGTAGGATTTTGGGCATTTCTCCTTCTACAGTGCACAGTATAATTAAAATATTCAAGGAATCCGGTCAAATCTCTGAGTAAAGGGCAAGACCGAAAACCACTTCTGAATGCGCGTGATCTCCGATCCCTCAGACGTCACTGTCTTAAACACCATCATGAGTCTGTAATGGATATCCTGACATGGGCTCAGGAATACTTTGGTAAACCTTTGTCAGAAAACACCATTCGCCGCTGCATCCACAGATGCAAGTTAAGTCTTTACTATATAAAACAGTAGCCATACATCAACACTGTCCAGAAGAGCCGCTGACTTCTCTGGGCTCGGTCTCATCTGAGATGGAGAGTAGCAGGGTGGAATCATGTTTTGTGGTCCGACAAGTCAACATTTCAAATAGTTTTTGGACAAAACAGCCGTCGTGTTCTCCGGGTCAAAGAGGAAAAGGACCATCCAAGCTGTTATCAGTGTCAGGTCCAAAAGCCAGCATCTGTCATGGTATGGGGGTGTGTGAGTGCCCATGGCATGGGTAACTTGCACATCTGTGAGGGCAGCATTAATGCAGAAAGATATGTACACATTTTGGAGCAACATATGCTGCCATCCAGAGCAGGACAACACCAAACCACATTCTGCCCAGATTACAAGCGCATGGTTGCATAAGCAGAGAGTGCGGGTGCGAGCATGGCCTGTCTGCAGTCCTGACCTGTCTCCCATTGAGAATGTGTGGCGCATTATGAGCCGCAAAATAAGGTAATGAAGGCCCTGTACAGTTGCACAGCTGAAGAAATACATAATGGATGAATGGGGGAAAATTTCACTTGCTAAACTTAACCACTCGGTGTTTTCACTCAGTGCCCAAACTCTTAATAAGAGTTATTAAAAGAAAAGCTGATGTGACACAGTAATAAACAGTCGACTGTCCCCACTTTTTTGGAGTGTGTTGCAGTCATCAGATTTGAAATGAGTATATATTTTCAAAAATAAATGAAATTCACAAAGTAAAACATCAAATAATGTGTTAAAAATGTGTTTTAAATATAGTGCAGGGTGAATTGAATTTTCAAATGACTCTTTTTGTTTGTTATTTTGCATTTTCCATACTGTCCCAACTTTTTCAGAATTGGGATTGTATGTAGTTTTAGTAGATCTTGTAATCTTTCAGCTCTGGTAATGAATTTGCAGTTGATTCATCAATGGAGCTTATGCCTACTTTTTCATCTATTCACAGAGTAATATAGCTAGTATATACTTAACTATACTTTCATTATCACATTTATCAGCTTTTTTCTAAATACAGAGATACATGGAGTGAAACCAAAATAAACATCTGTTGGAGGGTTGCTTTAATGTTTCAGCATTTTCATCATAATTCCTTAAAATTTATTAAATTAAAATATATATGCATATAAAATAGAATAAAATTACGTGTGCATAGGCATTTATCTTGGTGGGGACCAAATGTCTCCACAAGGATAGGGATACCTTTTGACCGTATGGGGACAATTGGCTGGTTCACACATGAGGCAAAATGAGGAGAAAAAAACCCCTAAAAAAGTCATACACTGCAAAAATAAATAATGGTGGCTCTGTTATGATGTATGAGTCATTTAGCTGGCATGGTTTGGCTCCACCTGTCCCTTTAGAAGGAAGGGTCACTGCGAGTCAACACAGAGTTGGCAGGAGACAGCGTGGAGTCGGATAAGCTAGTCTGGCTCTGTACAAGCCAGAAATCCGTTTCCTCTCAGTCACATGCAGAAATGTACGACTGCTGTATTGATAACTACAACCAACAAAGTTACTTTCTATCAGTTAATGTATGTAGAGAACAAAATGTGTGACTTTAAAGGTAAAACAATTTGGATTAAGTGATAGAAACTAGTGTATTTTTGTAATCTATGGTAACAGGAATATTACGGTGGCTTAGTGGTTAGCACTCTAACTCTAACACTCTAACTCTCTCCTCCGGGGTTGGGGGTTCGATTTCCACCTCCACCCTGTGAGCATGCTTCGGGGGTTTCCTCCAGATACACTGGTTTCCTTCTCCAGTCCAAAGACATGCATTGTAGGCTGATTGGAATTTCCAAATTGTCTGTAGTGTCTGCAGTTGTGCCCTGCGATAGGTTGGCAACCTGTCCAGGGTGTCTCCTGTCTTGTGCCCCAAGTCCCCTGGGATAGGTTCCAGGCTCGCCTGCGACCCTGTGTAGGAGAGCGGTATGGAAAATGGATGGCTGGAAACAGGGGTATTAAAAATGAGAATAGCATTCACCCAGTATAAAGCCGAGGTTAAGTACAGGGCTCTGTAAGTACTCTTATACTTTGTTTGCAGAACTAGCACATCAGTGCATTTTGGCTGTCCCTAATCATGTATACATCATTTTGAGATCCCATATGCAGAAGATTGCACCCAATAGATTATTCCACACTTTCCTCTAAAGCAAAAGCTGAAACTGTGGTTAAGAGCAGCATTGTGGGCTGAGGGACAGGGTGTATCCATAAAGCTCGGTCATCTGGAAGCACTCACTCTCTGCAAACTGAGCAATGGGTAACCTGAAGAGACACAATAGAGGCAACAGTTAGTGGAGGAAAAAAGGTGTTATTTAAAGATCGATAAAATCAAAGGTAATTTTACTTCCTTTTCATCTTCTCACCACTGGTCTGTTTCAATCAGTGATATACTGGACTTCAGCCAGGTGTGTGTGTGTGTGTGTGTGTGTGTGTGTGTGTGTGTGTGTGTGTGTGTGTGTGGTATACAGGTCCAGTTAGACATCGGCTACCAGGAAGCAGAAATTAGCTGCATCATAAGGCACTTAGTAGTTAGAACTGCTTCAAAAATCATTGCCACTGTCCACCCAGAACTCCAACAATAGACCAAGCATTATGGTCTCATCCAGATCTTTCCTCTCCCCTCTGGCAAGCACTTTAGAAGCTCTGACACACACAAACTGGCTCTAAAATAACTTTGTCATGCTGGCTGTCAAGTGACTAAGGGATGTCTCTTCTATGAATTTTATATATTTCTTCTACATTTCTTCTATTATGTGTTGCATTGTGTGTAGTTACCTGATGCGATTTGTAGAGTTGGGGTACTTGAGTTCGGACTCAAGTCCAATTATGAGTGAACTTGGACTTGTCACGCACTCGGGTAAATATGTCCTCGAACTTGACACAGACTCTGACATTTTGGACTCTGAATTTTTTCAGAGTACAGTCGAGTCTGTGTCATGTGTAACATGATAAAAAATAAATAACAACATAAAATTAAGATAACAAAAAATTAATGAATGTCTCCCTGCCTGATCAGGGAGCTTTCTGTGCGCACGTTTCAAGTGTGTTTCGGTGCGTTTCACTCGCTTCATCGTGCGAGTATCGAATTGAGTTGAAAAAAATCAGAGGTGTGTCAATACAGTATATTGGATCTGTGCATTAGATCTTAAAGTGACAGCAATCTAATAAACCTGCTGCTGTCTGTGTCATTAATGTTAGTCAAACAACAAAAGACAAAGAGAAAATCACTCACTCACCCTTTTGACTGAATAACTTCAGTAAATTTAATAAGAATCACTGTATATGTCATACAGTGAAGTCTATTTTATTTTACATTTAATTGCTTTATTCAATTTCTGTAGTATTTCTTACTTGAATACTGATAGACCTACATGAAGAAACATATCTTTAACGTGAAATAAGATTGTAGTCATTTCGCCCACCCATAAACACTAGAATTTGGTGATTCCAGTCTTGGATTTCACGTAAAATGTGAAATGTACTTCTTAATGTAGTAAATATCATAAACCCTGCTGATAGGGATTTTTTTTTATTATTATTAATTTTAGGTATTAAAATGAAAAAAAAAGTTACAAGAACAGAGCTGTGTTCAGAAATGAGTTTGTTGTCATTCATAGACAGATTAAAAGCAATAATAAAGCATGAAGCTTGTTGTTATGACATGCTGCTAAATGTAACTCTACTCTGTACTCTCTCTCTCTCAGACTATATAACTGTGAGGGAGAGGAATCAAATAATTTAAATGTCAACTCGTACTGGAGGAAACAATTCAGTGTGATACAATTAAAAAAAAAAACAGGTTCATTTGTATTTCCATACACTTGTAATATAATAAAAGTTCTACATATACCTCTATATCCCTTTTTTTCATTGAAACCATTTTTTGATAGGAAACTAGTTGAGGTGCTGATGACATGAAATAAAAATATAAAATGGCAATGGGAAAATTTTATATTGGTATTTTTTGTTATATTTATGTTTAATTAAATATTAACTTAACAGCTAAGTGTTGAGTTTACAATTGCAATTAAAAATCTTTTTTTTCAATTTACTTACTCTCTTAACCCAAGCCAGATTTAACTTGGACTCGGCCATTAAGGACTCCAACTTGAGTCCAACTCGGCCCGTTTTGGACTCGATTGGTTAATGACTTGGTCTCAAATCTAATTCGACAAGCGTGTACTCTGACCCAACACTAGCAATTTGCTCTAGCTTTTTATTTCTGCCTTAACTTAGTTGTACTCTCACTGAGGGTTTCGCCCACTGTGATAAATGTTTTACTTAGCATCTCACTATGTTCCATCTCATTAATTACACACAATGGCCAGATGGAGACAGCAGTTATCCTTGCCACAACAATTCAACAGAACATTCTCCCATCCTCTTCTAAAACAGAAACACAAACACACTCACATTAGCTGCAGCCCATCTCTGTCTCACTTGTAAATGCAACAACGTGCACAGGGGGTGGTTTGCTGTTAAACTGCTTATGAACGTGATCAACTAGAAACATACAAACATACAATTACTGGCTAGTAGAGAAACTAAAGGAAAATGATAGCCCAAGAGAAGAACTGAAGTTTAAGGTTTTGACCTAACAACACATTCCATTAATGTTTGTAATTGTGATTTTAGCAGAAATATATGTACACTTGACAGTTTTTTTAACCAAATGTCAGCATTTCATTTTCAAAAGAGCACAATGTTTTTTTCCCCCCTGACAGCAATGACTTGTTACTACATATTTTTTCAAAGGGCATTGAGCACACTCAAACAGAAAGCTTAGGGAAATTGCAGGAGAGAGGCAGTCTCTAAGTGGGATTTGATGTAGTAAATCTGCCCTGTGGTCCCTGTCCATTCATAATACATACCCAACCTGCTGTGTGACCTTGCAGTGCCATTGCCACTATACATGTGAATCAGAGTTAGAGGTTAGGGAATTAGGAAGTAATACAAGGAGTTTATCTTCCAGTGCACATTGTCTCAGTTGGAGCACTTATTATAGAGCTGTTGTTGGGTTCCCTGAGCTGGAGCACATTTTCCCACAAAAAATGACCCAGTGTGTGGATATTAGCTTGCAGGTTAATCAGGCACCCCCCCTCCCCCCCCATGTTCAAGGTTGCTTTTACCGCCATTACCACCTAGTCGTACAATAGATTTAATGAAATGGTCTATGGCATGGCATAATGCAAAATTCGGGTAGGTGGGAAGAATGTCACCCCACACAGACAATAACCCATAATATGTAATTTTGTATCCACTAATGTGTGTGAGTAAATATTGACTTTCAATTCAATTTCAGCAATACAAAAAATTATATATAAATTGAAATTCGATTGTGCAGCTTAAACTAAATGTAATTAAAAACTTGGGTGGTATTCTATGTTTATAATAATAATAATAATAATTATTATTATTATTATTATTATTATTATTATTATTATTAGTAGTAGTAGTAGTAGTAGTAGTAGTATTGTTGTTGTTTTATCACAGAAATTATATTTGATAGTAACTACTGAACATTGCTGTTTCCACTGTTGTAAGATAAGATAAGATAAGACTGCACAAAAAACAGATAAGAAAGAATACACATTAAATAGGAATAGAAAAAATGTCGAATTTATATATATATATATATATATATATATATATATACATATATATATATATATATATATATATAATAGGAATAGAAAAATAATTATAGTAGTAAAAATATTTTTATACACAATAATAATAATAATAATAATAATAATAATAATAATAATAATAATAATAATAATAATAATAGTATAATTATTGCATAAGTTAAAAAATTAAATTATGTGCGTTTGTTAATTGAAAGCTGTGTAGCTCCTCCTTTTATTTTGAAACTATAGCTTCCGGGTTTTTTGGAGGAATTTCCGGTACAGTTGCTGACTGATTCCCCTTGTTCCTGCTGCTCATAGAGTCGCAGCACATCTCCGTTTAAGCTAACAGCTACACACCGTTTCCCGGTGACTCTTTACGCGTTGATCTTCTTCATTAATCCGCCAAAACGTCTTACGCAATGAGGCAAGTTCTGCGTTTGGGCTAGTTTATGGTTTCTTATCGCGTTAGCTTGTCACAGTTAAGGCTCTGTGGACTCCGGCTCTTATCTTATGCTAGTTAGCGCCCCACGGCTAATTTTTCTCACATATTACTTTCGCAGTGGTTCTCAGTAGCTAACTGTTGTTCACGGGAGTGTGAGAACTGATATTATTTCATTGCGTTCGTTGTGTCGTGTTTAACAGCATCGACAACAAATAAAGTGTTTGAGTGTAATCATCACTGTGCTGATGTTGTGAATGAATGAAACACGGTAGCTAGCTAGTCTGGAAACACACTGAGCTTGTTGGCTAAAGTTAGCACTGTGTCCAGAACACAGTCCTGTTTATTGCTGCAAACGACGTGATAATTAAATGCTTTTAATTTTATTACATTAATCTAGCACCTGGACTGAATTCTCTTTGCTCCACACGCTGGCTAATGTTATTAAGAAAACCTGCAACACTGAAAGCCAGCTTGCTATCCATAGTTAGGGGGTTGCCATGTCAGTAACCAAGCAGCCGTACGGCCTAATTGGGAATGGCTCAGTAACATGTGTGTTTCTGTTTCTCACAGAGGAGATCGGGGAAGGGGCCGTGGGGGCCGTTTTGGCTCCCGTGGGGGTCTGGTACAAGGGTGAGCTATTTCACTTTATAATCCTACTTCACGTACTGACCTCTATTATTACATCACTGTAATGCTTTATACATTCTGTATGATTACATCAGTATACTGCTTTATTTAATCTGTATGTTTACATCACTGTAATGCTTTATACATTCTGTATGATTACATCAGTATACTGCTTTATTTACTCTGTATGTTTACATCAGTGTAATGCTTTATACATTCTGTATGGTTACATCAGTATACTGCTTTATTTATGCTGTATGTTTACATAAGTGTAATGCTTTATACATTCTGTATGGTTACATCAGTATACTGCTTTATTTACTCTGTTTACATCAGTGTAATGCTTTATTTACTCTGTATTACATCAGTATTCTGCTTAATTTAGTCTATGCTTACGTCAGTATACTACTTATTTACACAGTATGCTACTTTATTTACTCTGCATGTATACTGCTTTATACATTTTGTATGCTTGCATCAGTATACTACTTTATACACACTGTATGTGTACAAGTTTATAATTTTTTGGCTGCTTTGTCTTTGCTTATGCCTTTTTTTTTTTTCCATTTTCAGGTACCGCCCTTTTGTCCCACACATACCATTTGACTTTTACGTTGTAAGTGAATCACCTTTTTCATTTGAGCTTTTACCGCTTGCTTTATGCAGCCTTTTAAGAATTAAACATAGAATTGTCGTTTGTGCATAATTTTATCTTCAAAATAAATAGCCTTCAGATACAGGAGAAGTCTGTACACACATTTTAAATCTTGGCTTTGACCCTTATTTGAAATGTGCAACTCAATATATTATTTAAGTTTTTCTTTAAAATCCATTTATTCTAATGTTTCTCTTTAACCACTGTAAAGAAGCTACAGTAGTTTTACTGTGCACTTTGTTCATTCGTTAACTATTGTTTACATGCAACATGAATCTTAATGTGCCGCTGTCATGTAACCTTACTTGCCATTAGTTTAAGAAATGGTGTTTGACAACAATTTGGATTCCAGAAATATACCACCAAAAATCTCTGAAACATTTATGTAGCTCACGTATAAGATTTGATTTCTCCACACTCCAGTGTGAGATGGCCTTCCCACGGGTGAAGCCGGCTCCTGACGAGACTTCATTTAGTGAAGCTCTGCTGAAGCGAAACCAAGACCTGAGTCCTACCTCTAGTGAGCAGGTACCCTTACACTCGAACACCTCTGCATCTATTGCTTATGTAAATGTAGGTCAGGACCTGGAGCGTGAATAGTAGAGTTATTACCGCCATAGTGTTCTTGTTGTCTGTACTCTGCAATAAATTGTAATCAGTGACATTATAACTGTTAGGTATGAGCATTTTTGAAGACCATCGCTATTTTTGATTGTTAGAATGAAAAGGAGCCTGCTGTTCCAGTTAGTTTCATTCCTAGGCACTGTATTGTTGCTGTATAGATGCTGACATTCTGATTTATCTTTTTTGTGCAGTCTTCCATATTGTCCTTGGTGACTAAGATCAACAACATTATTGACAACTTAATTGTAGCACCTGGGAACTTTGAAGTTGTGAGTTTTTACACCAAAGTTAACGTCTCATTTCCATATCTATTTCAGCAGATGGGTGATGATATTTGTACTTGTTGTTGTACATTTACAGCAAATTGAGGAGGTGCGGCAAGTGGGCTCGTACAAAAAGGGCACCATGACGACAGGACACAATGTAGCTGACCTTGTTGTTATCCTTAAGATTCTTCCCACTTGTAAGTATTTTTTTAAAGACATAATGAAATACAATTCTGGTTTGGTTGTAACATATGGTTGGGTTTGGGTTTGGGTTTTTCAACTGGTTTTTATTGCATTGTAAATAACTGCACTTTCCAAACGGAGCATAGTATAACTAGGCGTTTTTGTTCGGAGGTGGATGGGAGGGAAGTGAAACAGAACATGCCATGCATTGTGAGGTAGTCAAAAATAAGATGATTTAAAAAAAAAAAAAGGAATATCATTGTATTTTAGACTGATTAATACTATTGAATAACATACATTATGACCAGGGATATGACGTAACTAGGCCAAAAGGTCGATTTTTACTTTTGGTTGTCAAAGATTTAGTTTTAGCCTGTACCTTGTAAAAGTACATCTGAAGTAAAAACTCTTGTCTGTTGCAGTGGAGGCAGTCGCTGCATTAGGAAACAAAGTAGTGGACACTCTGCGTACCCAAGACCCAGCTGAGGGTGAGTACAGGCTTTACTACACAGGTAGTGGTTTTGCTGTCATTGTTTTATAGGATTGCAATGTTTCATTGCTTCACTTATCTGCTTTAGTGCTGTCTATGCTGACCAATGAGACTGGCTTTGAGATCAGCTCAGCTGATGCTACAGTGAAGATCCTCATCACAACAGTCCCTCCCAACCTGCGCAAGCTCGACCCTGAACTCCACTGTAAGCCTCTGCCTAATACATGTTCATGCTTTTTTTTTTTTTGTGGTGATGGCTGTTTGACCTGAGCATTGTCTGTCCTTTCTCTGAAGTGGACATCAAAGTGCTGCAGAGTGCCCTAGCTGCCATTCGCCATGCTCGCTGGTTTGAGGAGAACGCCTCACACTCAACGTAAGGTCGCTTCTTCTGGCTTTCTTGAGTTAAATCCGTTTAAAGAAATGATCAAAGTCTGTTGTCTGTTGGAGTTTTAAAGCATTCCCTTATAAATGTAGAACCTCCATAGACTTTGATAGTTTTTAAGAGGCTTTGGTGAAGCAGCTTCAAAATGTCAGCAGAATGTTTGAGTAAATCAAAGTGTGTTGTGTGTTGCTTAGGGTGAAGGTTCTGATCCGCTTGTTGAAGGATCTGCGGGTGCGGTTTCCTGGCTTTGAGCCTCTTACTCCCTGGATTTTGGACCTCCTGGTGAGTCATGATTTAAAAGCCAGCATCCAGTTGGATTCTCTACTGATTCTCTCTGATATACACTTCCTCCAGGTTTTGGTGGATTAGATCTGGGCCTCACTAATCTTCCTTCTATTAATAGTCTTGTGCCAATAGAATTGTTTTAAGCTCAGTCAAGGAGCTGATCAGAAAAATTCAGATAAATGTTTTCTGCAGGAAATAGAAAGATATTTAATTATATAATTATTGCTGGTGTATCTCTGGGATTTTATCAGTCATTTCTGGCTGAAACAGAACTATTGGTCAGATTGAAAATGCAGATGATGTTTACAAGGATGTGTGCACCTGTGGGTTTTATGTACATGTTATGGGTATGTCAGCTACTCATGGTTGAATGCAATATACATGGCAGTTTGCATTAAAGATACAGGGTGTACATAGTACACCGGGAATTATTTGTGAGACAACTCATCTGGAAATCTTGTCCAGTCTGACTAGTACTATAAAAAAGAGGTCTGATTTGAGCTGACTTTGTTGATTTAAACTGTGTTGTGCCATCAGGGGCACTCGGCTGTTATGAATAACCCCTCCAGACAGCCACTTTCGCTCAACCTTGCATACAGGTAAGCTAACGGTGCTCCTTTTTTAGTGGATCTGTTCTTTCAGTTATTTTGCTAACATTTGGTTTAGTCTGACATTTTTTGTTTTTGTTGATGTGCCTGTATTTGTGCATATGTGATGTAGACGCTGTCTCCAGATGCTAGCGGCAGGGCTTTTTCTGCCGGGGTCTGTAGGCATCACTGACCCATGTGAGAGTGGAAACTTCCGCATACACACTGTAATGACCCTGGAGCAGCAGGTAAGGACTAATTTTGGGGGAAATCATGCAGATAAGGGTTTGATACATAATGTGGGGAATGGGTGGGAAGTAAATAGATTCTTGTCCGATGACGAGGATTTATCATATGCTGGATGCCACAATACACACACACATGTGAAACCACGTGCAGTCCTGCCTGCAAGTTATTTTATGTGAAATTGAATAGGATGAATAGTAGTTTTTTATTTTTTGTTTTATTGAATAGTTTTTAATAATAAACATGGAAAAATATTCTTAGATTGATCATATTTCATTGCTAGCTAAATATCATATTCACAAGCGCCGATTTAGTGATGGAAATATTTCCTGCTTATTTATTTTATAGCTTATTTATTTTATTGTGCTTATCAGAGTTTTTTTTTGGAAATGTCTCCAAAAAAAATGGAAATGGTTCACCTCTTTGGGCAGGGGGTAAAAGAACCACCCGTTCTTTTTTCATGAGTGGTAAAAGGTGGAAATGCTCTTTTTATATAATGAGGGATACCTGGTATTAATTTAAAGGGTATTTTGAAATTAAATAATTTAAAATACCAAATTATTTATGTATCATAGTGTATTAGCAATTGACATAATTAACGGCTTAATGACTGACATTTTATGTGTGTCTGCAGGATATGGTGTGTTTTACTGCTCAGACACTGGTGAGGGTTCTTTCCCATGGTGGCTACAGGAAGATATTAGGACTTGAAGGAGATGCCAGTTGTAAGTTCTCAACTTCAGTGCCCCAATGTCCTCCTTTTTCTTTTTCTACACCTTCATAATTGCTTCCAGTGTGGTTTATGAGTGTCTCTCATGGTTGTGTGTGTGTGTGTGTGTGTGTGTGTGTGTGTGTAGACCTGGCTTCGGAGATGTCCACATGGGACGGTGTGATTGTCACGCCATCTGAGAAAGCCTATGAGAAACCTCCAGAGCGTAAAGAAGATGATGACGAGGCTTTGGAAGAAGGAGGAGAAGGAGAGGATGAAAGCATGGAGACACAGGAGTGAAACTCAAAGGGGTCACAGACTAAGCCAGATCTTGTCATATAGGCTGTTTATTGTTTTTAAGTATTGAGGCGGAAAAAGTTTAGTGGAGGAAATAATTGATTTTCCATAGTGGATTTGAACTGATCTAAAGTGGATCATGGCAAAATGTGTTTTATTGTTTATTACAGTTTCTGTTTTTCTCCTCCAGTGTTTGTCCTCATCCCCCTTCACTGCAGGAAACCGTATTTGTGCTGTTTGTCGATTCAGCCACCATCTTGTGTTTAAACTGAGGAGGGGAGTCAAGTTCTCCACCTTCATGTTCTGTTCTATTTTTACTTTGTATCCATCACTGATAAATTAAAGTTGTTTTTTTTTTTTATCTATGTTTACTAGAAGCCAGTTTATTTTTTTTTATATTAGTATGTTGGTACTATATTTATTATATATTATATATTATAATATTTTAACTTAATGTTACTTAGAGGTCTATAAGGTTAGCATTATCCTATGGATGGCAGCCGTTGTGGGGGGAAAAGAAAAAAACAGACACAGAATCAACTGGACAAGAATGCTTGACCTTGCTAAAATAGCTTTATCATAATTTTAAAAAATGTTTACAGCCATTAACAGTGTTACATTCTGTATTAGGTTAACCACGTCACAGTGAGCCTTCTGTCTTAATTTACAGCTACTGCACATTTAGCTGTACACGTCTATGGCAAGGGAACAATGACGTACCGAATCTAAAACAGCTGTCACAGGCCTTCAGTGGTTAGCTGCAACTCTTCTTAAAACAAACTGCAGTAAGTGATTCATATTCTAGGCTATATCAACAGGTTGAAGTAGTATTCTATTGCTGTTTGATCTGGCCTATAAAAAGGCATGAAGAAAAAAGTATAAAATTAAAAACAATCTGCACATTTATGCCTGTATTACACTTTAAATAATGAAAACAATTTAAAGAAAGTCAAACAAAATAGTGAAATACAGTATTATATTCTTTAAACTGGTCAGTGAAAGAAGAAGGAACAAACAAAGGAGTGTAAACTTATTTTGCTACATTACAGAATGCCCACTTTTTTCTGTCAGAGTAGAAAAAAAATCAAAAGAAAGTTTTAAATGTAATTTTAAATGATGTAATTCACTATACTCCAGGTGCTATGAACAAACTGAATCCCCATTTAAAATCTCATCCATAATCTTGCATGCAGCAGCCCTGGTCTAGCAGGATATAGTTTTTACTAAATTTTAAAACATTATATATTCTTCCAGTCCACCTTCTACTTTAGCAGCAATAAAAAAAATAATCTAAATAAGGTAGTCCTCTGTACATTATAAGTGCTAGTTATGTATGTAAATGAGGTTCTATAAACACCAGATAACCTCCAGAGGTGGTGAGAATCAATTGGATACCTTGTGTGTGCGCACATACACCAAGAGATCTTCCATAAACATCAATAAGTGATGTATGATGCAGTATTTGCAATAAATAGAAGTAAACATAACTTGCAGGTTGTATTTATATGCAAATAAATAGAACCTGGTAATTATATGGGGTTCACAGTGCTACATTTACTAGCAATCCATTTCACCCCTCCTAATGGCCATGGGCTGTGACACACCTTAACATAGGGCCGTGTGCGGATCACATCAAGGAAGGTTCTGATGGCTTGACTTCATGGAACACTGCAAGGCAATCAATTGATTTGCAAAATTGCTTGACCAATGACAGAAATTCCTGGCCAGAGCATGCAGTTCTACCATTCTTTTTGCTGAAGTGATCATTAACAACAATGGGTGAAAACCCAAGAGTATTCCAACCATTAGTGAAGGCAGTAGTGGAAACCAAGGTCTTGCTAGCCATCTTGTCACCATGTGTAGGACTCTGTGGCCTAGTTGGTCATTTTAGTTTTTTTGTAATGTGGGAAGGATCATCATTAGAGGCAGAAAAGCATAGGGCAGTGCACCATGTCCCAGTGGAATGTCTGGCTCTGTCTGGGAGAACCACAATCTGCAATGTGTTGACATCCACCTGCACTTTGCTAAACCTTTCCCAGATCTGGTTTACCAGTTTTGTAGGTGTACAATACAGCCAGTGCACCATTGTACAGCCCTGGTAGTACAATCCTGGCTCACACAGAGCCTAAGAATGGATGGAGCTACTTGAGTGGATTATGTGCTAGGCTGACCTTGTGCCACCCTATTGGTATCAAATCTTACCATCATAACATCTCTGGTCTCTAGTACCATCATTGATCTCAGTGAACCAACCTGTGCTGATTTCTCAGAACCAATAAGTACAGTCTGAAGACTAGATGGACAGCCTTCAGTTCCAGCTGGTTGTGCCCCCGTGACCTCACAGTACCCCCCAGCAAGTAAGGGAAGTGTCTGTGGTGACTGTTTCTCTCCAATGGGGCACTTCTCCAAAGTGGACTCCTATTGCTTGAAAAGCTAGAGTTTGTCCCCTTTTTTTTGCTGAGACAAAGATACATATCTCTGTGGCATTCCAGGTCTAACCATAGGCTGATTAGCCACTTCTGAAAACTCATAGCTCCAGCCTACAGGAATTACCACTTTGGCTGCCATCAACAATCCTAGCACTCTCAACAGACACCCTAAACAACAGGCGATTCTGCACATAATGACCTGGCTGAATATGATGGCAAGCATAATAATGTTTGCCACTCATTCAGGTGACAGTGGAGCTAGAATTCTTCTTTAAGAAAGAAAGATAGGGGCTAGAGGTGGAACTGGAGTTTGCATCCCTGCAACATTGTCATCAGAACCCACTGGTGTAATGTAGTTGCTGCCCAATGTGCATGCTCCACTGCATTGGTGCTGGACAGTAAGTGATGTGGCTGAGCAAATAATACTGTGGGACAACCTGACACGATGAAGACAATGATGGGTGAATAGCGCAAAACCCGACTCTAGTCCCAGTGTTCCATGTGAACCCAGTTGACATACCATGCTCACTCAGCAGTGAACAGCGTTTGGTATGGCAACGGAAAACCACTCAACCACACCATAGAGCCATAGGCATTTTGGTCAGCTAGATGGGGTTGGATATGAAATACTTGGAGGAGACAATGCTGAGGGAGAACCCAATCCAGCAGGGAAAGGTGGATCATCTTAAGTAACAATACAGAGCAATTTTATGAACGTCAAAGATTTTCATAACTTAACAAGAAAGGGTGCTTGCAATATATAAAAAAAAATATACCAAGTGAGGTAGAAGACATGAGAGGAGGCTATCAGCAGCTTTGGAGTACAGGTTAATTATCCTCTTAATCATAGTCATAAGCTGCCAGGTGATAGCTTCATATGGTATACATACATACATGTAGTCTAAACATGTGTGAGGTGAGAAGAAGAAATGGAAAGATGACTTTTGACAGCGGGATTTAATAAGAAAATCTGCTTCATATGTCACTTTATGACTTTGTTCGAAGGTCTCAGTAAAGGTATCCAGCTGATTCTCCCTGGTGGTTAGCAGGGGTAAAGTAGAACACAACTTTTCCAAATACATATTTTCCATAGTCTAAACATTGAGGTTAAGGAACAACTTCTCTTTATAATGTGATAATAATTATTGTCATGATAATCCATATAATACAATAACTTCCAATGCAACAGATATATTTACATAATAGTAAAACAGAGTGAGGATATATTTAATTACACAGTAATTGTTTAAAACTCTATGACCCATGTGATATCCAGTGATTAAGAACTGCACTGATTTATTATAGAGCAAAAAAAACAAAACAAAATTAAATAAAATTCTACACCACAGTGCCTTGAACACACGCTGCTACAAAGCTCTTCTGTGCTACCAAAATATAATCATCATCTGCACAATCTAATGCTAATGATATTATAGTGTGGACAGGGTAGGCTGTAGGCTGCTTTTGCACTAGAAGACCCTAGAATAACAACAGAGATGTGACAGAGAGTCCTTGTTATAAGTGTTTTGCTAACTCAAGGCATGAGACAGAAATGTATAGAATAGAAAGTGTGCAGAAAGTGCCATCTGTTCTTCCTCATATTCCATGTACCCCAAATATGGCTGGGTCATGTTTCAGATACAGAAGCTGAGGCAGAGAGGTGTACTGAACTGCAGTCTGTATGTTTTTGCTGGAAGATTGTCCATCCTTTTATTCTGAGACACACTTTGCCTGACGGTCAAAATGATTCCGTGTCAGTCTTCCAAACAGGTAATGGGTCCATCCGAAAATGCAAATGTCTGATGCTTAAAATAAAATAAAATAAAATAAAATAAAATAAAATAAAATAAAATAAAATAAAACAACCAGCCAAACAGCAACAAAAAAAGCAAGATTTCATTTCCTTATGAGGAAAAAAAAAAAACCCAAAAACAATGTTCTTTTAAAATCATGAGTCTAGAAGAACAACTAGAAATGTGGAGTCCAGTATGCCAAATGGACAGACGTCCTTCACAGTGGAAAAGGGAATAGTCTTTTGTGCTTTCCTGTTTTCTGACATGCTGGGCCAGATATGACATTCCCTAGTTTTTAGATGCTGATGATCTGCAATTTAGAAATAGATTAAGGAGACAAAGGATATATATATATATATATATATATATATATATATATATATATATATATATATATATATATATATATATAGTGCAGTCATTGGCATTCCTCCTCAATCTGAAAGTGGGTTAGTTTAAAACAAACAAACAAAAAACAACTAACTAAATAAATAACAGTATGACTGGCATAACAGATTCACTGAAATAAAGTATAAAAAGTTATACATGAATGTATTAAAAGGCATGCATGTTACATAGATTACTGGCTGAAGTGAATATCCAGTAAAGTGTTACAAATGTAATTATCAGAACCATACCTATTCCATATGAATAACATACTTTATATTGAGTAAAATATCATAGTCAGTTGAAAAGCCACACAAAGTGCTAATTAGGCACAACTAGTCTATACAGGACAACAAAGACTTTAAGTGGCTCCTGGCTCTTCTTTAATTCAAAATCCACACAAGTAGCCTATCACGGCTGAGGTCTAGAGCGAGAGAAGAGAAATTGGGCACTTCAAGCAGCAGGCTCCATATGATTTCATATAAATATGTAACAACAAATAGGCAACACTGATGATCCGGATATGTGACACCACAGAGACATCCTGCCCTTTTCTTTGTTTTCCTTCTTTTCATTTATAGTACACTGATTAATACTTCACTTTTGATTTGGGATTTCTCTTTTCATATTTAAATCTAAAAATGTCATTTATAAAATATACAATTTCCTATTAAATACTTTTCAAATTCTTCTATAGTTGAACCAAAAACATAGTTATTATATATATATATATATATATATATATATATATATATATATATATATATATATATATATATATATATATATATATATATATATATATATAAAAGACTAGGTGCAATCGGTGTTACAAAGGGCAGCCATTGTTTTGTTTACAATATTTGAACAAAGAAAAACACTATTTTTGCGCGCACACACACACACACACACACACACGCACACACACAGAGAACACACAGAGTGTAATAAGTAAATAAAAACACATCCAGGCAAAACTTCTGAGGTCTGGCGGTATCAGTAATTTCCTTTGCTGTAAGGGGGCACAGCATATTTTCAACATTTTAAAGGAACACAAAAATGAATACCAGTGTTATATCTAAACCCAGTGTTTTCTATACTCTTACATCTAGAAAAGATCTCGGTCATTCTAATACTAAGAGGCTAGTGTTTCTGTCTGGGTAATATTGACTTCACTGTAAGAGATTTCACACTTTCCTCTACTTCTTTTTTACACAGAAGTTCAAAGTGGACTTGAGGAAGGACTACGCTTCCCTTCCTGAACAATTACCAGGATGGGGATTGTCTCTGTGTGGCTAAAGCAGAAAAATGATCAGATGGAGAAAATTAGAACTTGAGAACTTTGTCTCTATCCTCAATGGATAGCATAAATGAAATAGAAATGGGGACTCTGTTTGACTCTGATCTGTTGTGACTAAACGATACTGCGTTTAGGGATGAAGCCCAAATTCACACATGCAGGCCTGAGATTTAGGGATGCACTTATCTGACCTGGCCACAAGAGTGTGCTGCTGTTTCACAGTGAGAGGAGCTACTGTTACCACACTAGCAAAACTACTGTAAATGCACAGTTTAGATATCAAGACTATATCAAAAGAGAGTCTGCTATTTGTAGCTAAATTTCTAAAATCCTCTCACCAAGACAATATTGCACCCGTATTCCGTGGAGACATTTATTGAAAAAAGTCCTAAGGGTTCGGGATATTATATAAGCCTTGTGAAAGAAAAACAACAACAACAACCCAGTCTATACCAAGTGGTTGTGCTGGTGGGAGCCCTTTTTAATCAGTGAGGATTAATCTGTAAGTTTCAACACAAAGAAGTGAGTGATCTCTCTTCCAGAAAGTACCCATGTTGCCTCTTCTCCATCTCATTTGAATCATGCTTGGTAGGTGAGCTATACTGTGGGTCACTCAAAAAATGGAGAGGAGACTTGCTATATTTGTTTTACGGACAAATGTGATCTTGGCTGGCTCACAGTCTGGTCTGGGCCTCAGGGATGTAGATCTCGATGCTATCGCCGCTCTCTGTGGCCGAATTCTGACGGAAAGAACCAGCTCGCTTGGGGCCTGCTTGGAGGAGCCTCCGCCTGGCCTCCAGCCTCTGCCGATCGCCCAATTCTAGGGATTTCTCCCGTAACGGTAAGGGAATGGGCATACTACGACCACGAGAGATCATTAGCGTACCACCAGTGCTTCCCACTCCTGCCTCTGCCATGCTTTCTGCCCGCAGACTCCCAGTCACTCCGCCTACTGGCTTCTTTGGTAACGGAGGAGGAAGCTTTGTCTCCTCCTGAGAGGGATTTGTGGTGGTAGAGAGGGGCACAGAATGAGTGATGACAAGTGATAGATGTGGATGTGGAGCATTTGCAAGAATAGGACAAAGGACACCAAATACACATATACAATACCAAGGGAGTCATGCAGAAGAAGAAGACAGACCATGTCATTATAATGCAGATGGAAAAGGAAAAACAGAGAGAAGAGAAATTTACATGTTAGTTAGTGACAATAAAGTTTGAATAATTCAGAAATAACAGAATGTGTGGCATGACAGTGTTCTATAGAATATTTCCATTGCTACTCTGTTATTGCTTAGGTAGTCATGTATTTCCAGTTTCAGTTACACAAGGAGCTCCCCTTCCCACCGGAGGTTTGGTTCTTGGATTCGTCTGACCCTTCCTTCTCACCTTCTTCTCAGGAGGCAGCCTCCAGCCTGATTCCTTGATCCTCTGCAGGTCTTGAAACTTCACACGCACATCCTCAATGGCCAACTGCAGCAGGTCCCAGAAACCAGCCAGGTCCTGAGTTGTGGGCTGGGGGTATGCTGTGGGGTCCTGAGGGGCGATGTGAGGAGTGAAAAATCAATCTAGTGCCCTAGATTACAGGAGCTTGTTTTCCTTAAGTCTCAAAGTAACTAAACAATAATGACGTTGTAATGAAATTCATCAGTGGCTCCCTAGTGAGAGGAATCAGGCCAGCACGAGAGAGGAAAGGCCTGCTGCTTACCACGCTTTGCTGGCACATGCGGAAGAACTGCTGCACCTTCTGGGACATTAACATCTGTGCACTGCCCACTGCTGTTCTGATCAGCTCCAGCACTACAGGAGAGGAGAGAACAGCTCATTACAAAAAGCACACTGGCTTTAAGACTGAATTCAGATATTGTGTTCACTGCTGGTTCTCCTGTTGACCCAGGCCATTTCTTTGGTAAACCAAGTATAAAATCCAATATTCCAAGCAAGACATTGCATATGTTACAGTTTTAATTTGCAGTAGATAATGATTTGCATTAGCTATGTCCACTTGTTAGGGATTTTACAGTTAGTGTAAACCGGTTCTATGGCCATGTGTTAGTGATTTTATGGTAGGCAGTGCTCCAGCAATTACAGTAGTACACTGATTTGCTTAGGAGATAGCTAACAGATTTCTCCAGTAAGGTTAAGAGACAACCATTCTATAGCAATCTTTATTAAAACACAGTACAACTGGAACTTGCAAATAAAACACGTGACATATAGATAATAAGGGCTTCAGATGACTGTATCGCAAGCTAGAATTAATACTTGGCTATGATGCTAACCAAACAAGCTAAGCTAAAACAAACTATGGTCGGAACTGAGCAAGCTAAGATAACAAAGGTTATAACAAAGACTGCAATTAGATAGTAGTTTAATTAGTTAGACAGCTTAAGATTCAAGGGCAAATGTGGCCGGGTTCAAGCAGTTGTTGACCCTCTTATGCCTGATCATCATAATTGTGCATGCATGAACCTTGTCCTAAAATATAGGTAATGGGCTTTAGTGTTAACAGGTAATTTGTAAATGTGAATTAGAGGTGCAGACATGGATCATTATCAGCTCATCAGGTCAGGTGCATATCCATACAAGAGGCACCATCAAGCACTGACCTGGATATGGTGTCTTGAACAGATGAACCACCAACCTGTACTGTTCAAAGACGCTTGGATATGATTGCACATTTTTGAAGTTATTATATATATTGAAAATATAATATATTAAGCTTATTATATTATATTATGTTATATTATATTATAAGCTGGGGTGTGTGGTGTCTTGAACATTATGCTTCATGCTTTCTTCAGACATCTATTTTTGTTTGTGTCTACGACAGGTACTGTACTGACATGCACTGAGCTGCTTGCTATGGAAAAAAGGTTGTTCCTTGGACTTTCCTATGAGCTTGGATGACTCTTGCTTTCCTTAGAACTTCAATGGATCTTGATAGCCTACTGAATGCTTTCCTTTTATTTGCTAACTACTGCAACACCTTACATACAATAGGACATGTTTAATATAAATTAAATGTACACTCACAGAACACTTTATTACAAACACCTGTACACCTACTCAGTCATGCTATTATATTATCAGCCAATCCTGGGGCAGTAGTGCAATGCAGAAAATCATGCAGATCTGGGTCAGCAGCTTCAGGTATTGTTCAGTCATCAAAATGGGGATAAATGTAATCTCAATTATTTTGACCGTGGTATGTTTGTTGGTGCCAGACGGGCTGGTTTGCGTATTTCTATAACTGTTGATCTCCTGGGATTTTCACGCACAACAGTCTCTAGAGTTTACTCAGAATGGCGCAATAAAGAAAAACATCCAATGAGTGACAGTTCTGTGGACAGAAATGTCTTGTCGATGAAAGAGGTCAACGGAGAATGCCCAGACTGGCTGGAGCTGACAGAAATTCTACAGTGACTCAGATAACCATTCTGTACAATTGTGGTGAGCAGAAAAGCATCTCAAAATGCACAACGCATCAAACCTTGAGGCAGCAGAAGGGTTTGACTTCTGTCAGCCATGGGTCAGAATTTGGCACCAACAGCCATGGACCCAACCTGCCTTGTGTCAACAGTCCACGCTGGTGGAGGTGGTGTAATGATGTGAGGAATGTTTTCTTAGGCCTATTAATACCAATCAATCATTGCTTGAATGCCACAGCCTATTTGAGTATTGTTGCTGACCATGTGCATCCTTTCATGGCCACAATTTACCCATCTTCTAATGCCTACTTCCAGCATGATAATGCACCATATCACAAAGCAAAAGCCATCTCAAACTGGTTTAATGAACATGACAATGAGTTCAAAACTCTTCAGTGGCTTCGGTGGTTTGAAAGTGCACCTGAACAATCTAAAGGTATTGCGTGATGCAATCATGTAACATGGACCAGAATCTCAAAGGAATATTTCCAATATCTTGAAGAATCCATGCCACAAAGAATTGAGGCTGTTTTGAGAGCAGAGGGAGGCCCTACCCAGTATTAGCATAGTGTACCTAATAAAGTGTTAGGTGAGTGTACATGTGGGGAAATTTGTATGCATGTAAATAAGGGAATAGTGGGTGGGAACTTAAATCCAGCCAGCTGATTAATTAAATCCTCTCAAATCAGCATTCATTTTGATGCTATACAACAATCTAATTCTAACACAGAGTAGTTCTTTCGAAGTGCAGATTTTCACCTCTTTCCATCTTAACTCACCATCATCTGGCAGCTCATTCTCCTCTGCCTCTCGCTCCATGCTTTGGCACCATCCCTCCATCCTCTCCACCTCGGTTTGCAACAAGCGGAGGAAGAACTCTCCATCTCTGAGGCACGGTGAAGCTCGGCCTGAGTCGGGCAAGCTGCGTGGGCCTTCGTGCCAACTTGCCACTGCTCGCTCAGTGTGTGTGTGAGGCAGAGCCCTCAGCTCCAGAGCACAGGGCTCAGTGGAGTAGGCGCCATGGTAGTGGTCCCGGTATGCCCATTGGCCCTGTGTGTGCACAGTGGAGCGATATTCCGACTCAGGCTCTGAGGAGTGGCGCTGGAAGGAGCAGCCGAATTGCAGCCCCTTATCCTGCATTGGCACACTCAGAACCCCAAAACCCTCCATCTCCAGATCGGCCTGCACGCTTGCTGTCACGCTGTTGGAGCGTTTAAATCGTGCTCGTCTGTAAAGAATCACGCACATTAAAGAAGCAATTCCTTAATAAAATAATTCATGTATTTGTGATATTGGACATTTGGATTTCTCTTTTATTGTCTCAGGGAATATAGTGTTTCCAATATTCTAAATATTACAAAACCTAAGCGTTAAATTAAACATCCAGAGAAGTTGGAATTTAAAATAATAATAAAAAAAAATACAAAGAAAAGAAAAATATAAAGTAAAAAAAATATAAAGAAATATACAAAGCACTGCTCATTTGCTGATCAGACCAATCTTAGAACTGTATAGGTGTGATGTTAATATTCTAGAAAGCATACTTGATTGGCCATCCAATCAGGAACACGTAAATACTTCTGGTACAAGTAATTGGGAATTGGGAAGTAATTGGTCAAGGTAAAATAATCTATGCCAAAGATTAGCCCCACTGACTTTATACTGTATGACCATAAGAACAATATGAATCAAATTAGAAGGTAATCAGGGAATAAAATTCACTGGAGCTTTAACAACAGCATGAATACAGCAGGGTCCAAAGAACTGAGTCCAATACCAAGAATTACATTTATTACATCACTTATGAAACACTTTTTGTTTGGTAAAATCCTACATCTCAAACAAAATTCCAAACTATTTTGCACTAATATAAAGTGAAAAATACACTGTTACTGAAAACATGATGATAATGTGCAATTCATGCAATTCTCCAATTAGCCAATCTTGTGACAGCTGCCCAAAGGTGATGTCAACTGTGCAATGGTTGCTGGGCTGATTTGAGTATTCCAAAAAGTGCTGATTTCCTGGTATTTTAACAGACAACAGTCTCTAGAGTTTACACAGAATGGCGAGAGAAAACAAAAAAAACATCCAGTGACAGAAAAACATTGTTGACAAGAGAGGTCAGAAGAGAATGGCCAGACTAGATCAAGCTGACAGAAAGGCAATGGTAACTCAAATAACCACTCTATACAACTGTGGTGGACAGAAAAACATATCGGAAAACACAACATGTCAAACCTTAAGGCAGAAAGCATACAATAGCAGAAGAACACTTTGGGTTCCAGTCCTATCAGTTAAAAGCAGGAATCTGAGACTATCGAGGGCATGGCTTACCAAAACTGGATAGAAGATTGGAAGAAGAACCAGACAATGGTTTTCCTGTTTTGGTGAATTTTATGCATTGCACTTCTGCCACACGATTGGCTTATTGAATAATTGCATGAATGAGCAGGGGTAAAGGTGTCTTATTAAAGTGGCTGGTGAGTGTAGAGAACAGTACTATACAAGTCAGTATTAAATGTTGGAATTAATAATAATTAATACTGCTAACAGACCAACCAATTAAATAAAATATATTGTCACACCTAAAAAAAAAAAAAAAAAAGAAGCAAATGGTATTCATTAAATGAGTATTTTAAATGAGTGGCAGCAAACACAGCATGGCATAACATTATACTCTTTCATTAGTGTATATTTAATGTACTTCTAGTGCGACAGGTCCAGTCAAACATGATCTTGTCTTGATGAAAAGAAAGAAACCCATTTAACTGTATGACCTCATATTCGTAAACCTGAAGGGGGTTAATGATCCTGTCATATGACACACATGATAATGAGCTTACCAGCCCAGCCTGGATGACTATGACATCTTTGCACACAATGTGGCATGTCACGTAAGGCCTAATTATACCCTCTCATCACACTCTGTGCTCCTTACACATATACTCCACTGTGTGTATGTGTATGTGATTTACACTCCACACAACCCCCATAAACTTCACAATCCAGTAATCTCTGATTGCAGGTACTTACTAGTAGAGTGAGAGAGACTGAAAGAAGCTAAACTGAAAAGAAAAAAAAAAAAACAAGCAAATGAGAGAACAGATACCTTTTTTCATCCTCTACTTGGACTCCGATGGAGTGCACTTCTCTCAGTGCTTTGCCCTCTGTATCTGAGTCTGACAAAGTCTCAGAGCTATCCACCTAGAAAAGAAACAGAGTGGGCGATATACTACAGAAAAAGCATGGGACAACAAATCTAGTCATTTTATTAGGTACGTTTAGTATGCTGTATATCTGCGCCTTGTTGCTCATCTGTTGCATAGTCTTAGCTCAAACGAGTGCAGCATAAACACATCTGGATTTTTTGCCCACCTGAACAGCTATAGATGGTCTCCATTTGCGCCCTTTGCCTTCCTGCTTTTGCTCCTCCATGCTCTTAACAGTCTTGCTCAGCATGATGCTGGTCTGAGGAAGGGAGGCAGATTTGCCTAGGCTGCCTCCACCACGCTCCCTCAGTGCCCTTGGCCCTTCTAGCAGATTTTCGGCTGAGGCGCTGTGCTTGGGTCTCATGGCTCCTGTCCCTCCCACATAGCCAGAGTCCCTTAAGGCTCGACCATCCATGCTTACGCTCTCTGTAGAGTTGCTGCTCTGTCTGATGCGCACTGCACCCCCACTTGGGTAGTAACCCCCTCTGGAGCTCTCGCTGAGGTCCACAGAATTACTGTGCAGTTTGGGCCGACTCTGGAAGTAGGCATCCTGAGTGGACTCAGTACTGCTTTGTGCTGTTACTGAGATCATGGGCTTGGACATGCGTGGCGGAAGTGGAGGTGGGCCTTTCCTATACGGGAACACTAGAAGAAACACAAATTGTCTGCTGAATCATATCATTTATAAATCAAAAACAAAAGTTCATTAGCCTTTATAAATGACAAAAACCCATAACGGGTTAATGTTAATGGAATGTTTCCAAGAAAAAAAAAGGCACTACTTCTTCCTAACTCTAAAAGGTTTAATGTCTTATATCTACTTGTATAGTTTTATAGTACTGGAGCTGTGAGATTAATGTATCCAACATAATGAAGGTCTATCCCACCCAAAATCTTATCCATAAATACATACCGAAACAAGCTATATTGAAATGACGAGTCTTTATTGGTCACATATACATTACAGCACAGTGAAATTCTTTTTTCTTCACATATAAATTTATGGAAATGAAATTGGTGAAAAAGACATCCATTACTCCAAAGCATTCCTTTAAATATCTGTTTTGATTATTTAATGTTTCTCTGCATTTCCCGTTATTGTTTGTCATCCCTCTGTATTTTCTGTTACTGCTTATCTACTGCCCATGTCTCATGACTTACAATTCACTGTGGTAAACTTTTAAATCACAGAAAGTGCATTATGAAATGGAAATTTCACAAAAAAGTTAAAGATAGTCTGTTTTTGCCTTGTAAAGCGGAGGCCAAAAAATGAACCCTCTAAGCTCCTCTCCTCCTGTAACCATCTTCTTTATCCCTGACAGTCATGCTATATCATACTGCCTGTCAGAGTGCTTGGTCACATGGGACCTTTCATCTGAGTAAGGCACATCAAAAGAACGTGCAAAAATATGTTTTATTCATGGATCATTTTTATTTGCATGAATTCTTACAAAATCAGGGCCTAGTGTGTGTTTTAAAGGGGTTTGTAACCCAATTACTAGGCAATGGGCTTATGGATATCCACTGTGTTTGTGTGTGTCACATTTGGCTGCTTCCCATGAAGAAAACCGAAGCTTTTTATTTAAAAACAAAATGAGTAAAAATTTGGTTACTGAAGTCAAGGTTAAGGTTAGATTTGGGTGTAGACATAGCTTTCGTTTGTATATTAATAATTATTGCAATGGAAAGTCCTCAAAAGGATGTTTGTTTGTGGGGGTCGGGAGGTTTATAGTGGGGTGTATGTGTGTGTGTGGGTGGGTGATGGGTGTGGGTGGGGGGCAATGAACATGCTTTACACTTCACTGTGGCTTTACTAAAGCTCTAAAGAGATTTTCTAATTTAAGCTAAAGAAGAAGATTTAGAGCATAAAAAGGGCGTGAAAAGGTGTGTGTGTGTGAGAGAGAGAGGGAGAGAAAGAGAGAGAGAGAGAAAGAGAGAGAGCGAGAGAATGAATTTCTTCTTGATATCTAAAGCCTTGAGCTGTTTCCTCAGCAGTGACTGGGTGATCCAAAAACTCATTAAGATCCTCGAGTAATCCCTGTTACTGCATAGAGAAAGTGAGAGCCTGAGGCAGAGATATCTATTTACCCAGACTCTCACCCTTACATACACAATCACACACACACACCTGCACCTATACAAACAACCCTCACCTGCGCCACCCTTAATGCTCCCCTGAGGGCCGGACATGGAGAAGACGGACAGGCAGTCGTCGTCTTGGGAGCAGCCTGCTTGGATGGCACGCACATAGCTATGGCTGCGTGTACGAAAGCAGCCGGGCAGATCCAAGGCCTCCACGGCCTGCGACTCAGTCTCCCCAAACATGCTCTCACACACTGACTCGAACTGACGATTCAGCGTGTCCCCCAACTACCGATACACAGATACAATGGAGCAAAAAGGTTATGCTTACATGCACATCTGCAACGTCTACTGCCTTAGACTGTACGAATTATAAGTTAAAAACAAAGACACTCTATTTGCTTTCAGCCTGAGTAGCCTGAGGAAAGAGCAGCATGGAAGCACAGGTCATTTGTCATGCTTTTCAAAAGTAATGAATGACTATGAATGTAGACACTGGAAGTGGAAATAAAATGACATCGGAGAATCGGGGCTTAGCCTTTGTGTTAGAGCTCTTCTAGTGGCACATTATGTAAAAGCCTAGTCAGATAGATAATCAACCTGCAGTAATGAGACTTTTATTATTCTTTGGATAGGTGCAATATTACTGTCTGGAACAGTGCTAACTGTGAGAGAATGTGTTACCTGTGAGCTGGTTAGGGAGCGTGTGTAGCTCCGAGAGCGTGCATGTCCTTTCGGTGTGGTACGGCTGTTTGAATAGGAATCTGTACACTGTTTACATGAGTACCTGGGAAGAGTGATAAACAAGTAAATAAAAATCTATCCTACATTTTATAAAAGTCAACATGAGAAAAAAAAGAACACAATGAAAGAGACACTACTGCATTTTTTCTTGGCAGTACACATATATAATTTGTTATTATATCTACCAGGTGTAAAATTGTGAAATGTGAAAGTCTTCATTGGTGTGGCAAAAACACAGGACTCGACAAACTGTTTGATTTTGTTACTCAAAGTAAAATAATCTGTGTGAGTGGATGTGCAAATCAAACACATCCACTCACATAGATTTCATACTTTCACTGATAGCTTGCATTATGTGATTGAAAAAAAGGTAGCAATGTTGGCTGATTGAATTGTATAATCTATGAGTCCATCCATTTTCTTGCAATATGCCAGGGCACAAGAAGACACAGTGAAATTTAGGAAAACTTCAGTGAACAAATTTAATTTAAAAATATGTACAACTGTTTGTATAAAAGCAATGTCACATAGTGGATAAGCAACCTACGTGTGTTGAATTTGTTCTACTACGTCGGAAAAGAATTCTTATGAAATGGTTGTTTCAAGTTTAAGCGTACTTCTATGTTTTTTTAAATATACTGGAATCCAATGTTACTGAAGGTCCTTTTGAATAAATGTTTGAATAAATTGGAGTGATGCTATACTTATTTTGAGGCATTTGACTCGTAGACCTTGTTTAATGTAGTACATTTTGTACTCACCAATAACAAGTACCATACATTTTAAACTGAAATAGTCCAGCCAAATGTTATTAAATATGATTAATAATATTAAAAATAATATATCATATCAATAATATATATTCTAATGTACTGGTCACTAACCCTGTTCCTGGAGATCTACCTTCCTGAAGACTTTAGGTCCAACCATAAGTGTGCCCACCTGACCATCTAATCATAAGAAGTTCTTGATCAACTAAAACAGGGGTGTTAGATGAAACCTGAAGGAACGTAGATCTCAAGGAAGAGGATTGGTGTCCAAAAAAAACAATATGAAATGGATATTCAAATGAATTTATTTTCAGAACATGATGCCCTTCCGATTGAAATATGTCATATTGTGCACTTTATCCACCAGGATTGACTGGCTTGTGACTACGACTACTTGTCTCCCACAGCACTTGATGAGATGGTGGGAAACAAAATGCTGCTAATGCTGTAGGCAGAGATGGAGGAAAAAGATGAAAATTTCTTCCTAGGAGTGATGACATATATATTTAAGCCTGTAGAGCTAGCTGGTAACAGCGGTGTCGACTCGAATGCAGAGGCCATCATTTGTGCTCCAATATTGGGAAACAACAATGTGAGTAGTACTCATTATCATTCAGATTCATTGCCACAAAAATAACCAGCTCTTCACAATGGAGAAAATGCCAAGGGACAGCATGTAAAAGACATTCATACTGTATTCTTTTAAAAAACTCAGCTGAGCTAAATTGTGGGGAAAAAAACAGTGAAATTGTGAAAAAAACAATCATTTACAGTCACTGGACACTTTATTAGGAACACTATACTTGTACTGGGTAGAGCCTCCATTGCTTTCAAAACAGCCTCAATTCTTCATGGCATGGATTCCACAAAGATGTTGGAAACATTCCTTTGAGATTCTGGTCCATGTTGACATGATGGTAATCACGCATCATCGATTCTACCAAATCCCAAAGGTGTTCTACTGGATTGCGATCCGGTGACTGGGAAGGCCACTGAAGAACATTGAACTCATTGTCATGTTCATTAAACCAGATTGAGATGACTTTTGCTTTGTAACATGGTGCATTAACATGCTGGAAGTAGCCATTAGAAGATGGTAAAGAGATGCACATGGTCAGCAGCAACACTCAAATAGGTTGTGGCATTCAAACGAAGATTGATTGGTATTAATGGGCCCAAAGTGTACCAGGAAAACTTTCCCCACACCATTACGCCACCCCCACCAGCCTGGACTGTTGACACAAGACAGGTTGGATCCATGGATTCATGCTGTTGGTGCCAAATTCTGGCCTTTCCATCTGTGTGCCTCAGAAGAAATCCAGATTCATCAGACCAGGCTACGTTTTTCCAGTCTTCAACTTCCAGTTTTGGTGAGCCTGTGCTCACTGCAGCCTCAGATGTCTGTTCTTGTCTGACAGAAGTGGAACCCGATGTGGTCTTCTGCTGTTGTAGCCCATCCACCTCAAGGTTTGACGTGTTGTGCATTTTGAGATGCTTTTCTGCTCACCACAGTTGTACAGAGTGGTTATCTGAGCTACTGTAGCTTTTCTATCAGCTCAAACCAGTCTGGCCATTCACCATTGACCTCTTTCATCAACAAGAAGTTTCCATCCCCAGAACTGCTGCTCTCTGGATGTTTTTTCTTTATTGCACCATTCTGAGTAAACTCTAGAGACTGTTGTGCATGAAAATCCCAGGAGATCGGCAGTTATATAAATACTCAAACCAGCCCGTCTGGCACCAACTATCATGCCATGGTCAAAATAAAAGGGATCACAATTTTTCCTCATTCTGGTGGTTGATGTAAACATTACCTGAAGCTGCTGTTCCATGTTTGCATGATTTTATGTTCTACACTGCTGCCACACAATTGGCTGATTAGATAATTACATGAATGAGTAGGTGTACAGGTGTTTCTAATAAAGTGCTCAGTGAGTTAGTTATGTTCATTTGCTAAGAATTATGGGTTAGTAACTCACTTTGTTGTAGAAGAGCGCTGGTCCATGCTGATGGAACGGCGGAAAGCATCTCTCTGAGCAATGAGCGAGCGTTTTGGTGAGGTTTTGGGGCTGGTGTCTGAGTCTGCGCTGTCATCATCACCCATGGCCTTAATGTAGCTGCCGCTGCGCATGCGTCTGCATGGGATCTCTCCTCCACTTTCTAACAATCCCCCTCCACCCCAATCATCAGAAGGAACCTGTCATAAACACACAGGTCAGAGTTCAGTAAAGTGTTCTGTCAAAATAGCAGTAAGCGACAAGCTGCATGTGACATAGTGTAAAAGGTGCTAGACCACTGTGCTCAAAACAACGCCCATTCATCAACTGCCCATTCATATCTTTACAAACCAGTGGTGACGGGGCAAAGAAAAACTCCCTGACATGACCAGACTTGAAACCAGAGTGAAAAAGAGAACCCACCCTCTTCTGGGTGACATGGAAAAAAAGTGATTATAAATCACTACTCTGCTGTAACTCTAACTGTATACTCTAAAGTCAAACAGTACTAAATGTGTTGAAAGTATGAAATCAATAAACTTCCTGGGATGAGCAAATGAAAGTCTTCATAATTACAGCAGCAGCTCTTAGGTACAAGTCTACATTATCCAGGTGAGCTTATCCTTTGAAGACTTGGGCATGAAGTTTTTTTTGGGAAATCTTTAGGGTATTCAAGTAGGGCCATTAACAACAACAGAAAGTGAGTCACAAGTGCAGAAAGCTCAAAACAGAAGTAGAACATCAGGATGAAACATTGTCATGCTATTCTCATCAGTTCCTTTTACAACAGTATATACCAGTGACACTAGAGCATGACCTCTTTTCCTCCAATATGGGGTTCAGAGAAAGTGCATCATGCTATCATACCTTCTTTAGTGACTTCTGTCAGGCACAGGGCAAAGTTGACTTACACACATACACACACTCAAATATGCTAGTATTTTGTATGTCCAGTCATGGGGTACTTAAAGGTCATAGCTTTCAAGAGGTGATTCAGTTTGATCTCTGTGTTCCTGCCCCCTACTCTGCCTCTCAGGGTATAAAACCTTCAAAAGATTCCAGTGCTCCATTTATTTCCATCAGCCTTTTAGGCTTCACGTTTCGTCCAAGGGTCTTTCTTTCTTTCCATTAGGGAAAGAGCAACGTAATCAACAAGAGTTAGCAACATTAATAAACAATCTCAGACCACTAAATTCTGTAACACTTTGCTTTCCCTCTCAGAGTCCTCAACGGCACACCCCCCCACCCCACCCCCCAACACGTTTCCATTCACAACTCACAAATTTCTCCATCCTACCTGCTCCATCTTGCCTATTATTCTTATATTTGCCCACAGCTTCTGTGAATTCATTCTCTTCAGCTTGCTGCCTTTCGTTTCTTGTGCTCTCTATCTTTAAAAATTGCCCCTACTCAGTGACTTGGAGCCCCAACTGGTGAAGGTGCACCTCTCTCTCTCTGTCTCTCAGAATCCCAGAAGAGATAAGTTAGCCCTTATACAGGACATACTGCTGACTCTTAGACCCTCTTTTCATAATGTGAGATTACCGAATGTTCCTTTAAACAGTTTGTAACTGCATTTTGGAGTTTCATTTAAAAATTGACTATGTATGGAGAAAATAAAGTAGTACAGTGCATTAACTATTAACAGTGGAGATTGGAGAATGGTTTAGACAGGGCATGCTGAAAACCTAGCTCTGAAGGATAAACCTATGAAGACTAGTTAGGTAGTTAGGCAGCCTACTAATGTAATTACAGCGGCTTTGCTGTATTTTCTTGGCTCTCTCTTCACTGCTTAGCAACTGTTGCCATCTGCCATTACTTCGGTCAAGCTTGGAGCACTTTGGTGAGTGTGCCAGCTTTTCTTGCGGAACTGTTTTGAATAAGAAGCTACAGATAGGGTCATACGACTTGTAAAAGCAACACAAAGTACCCAGGTGTTGTTTTCTATCTATTTCTAAAAAATAAAAATAAACAAATAAAAGACATGTCTGTCTGCTCAAAGGCGAATTCATTTTTTACTGGTTTGTATGGTCGGTTCAAACTATTTGTTCCCTTGAAACAAGTGGAAAGCCAGTATAATAAGAATCGTTCAGGTGAGACCTTTAATTTCCTCTTATATTCTTACTCCTCTTATATTCTAAGGTATAAGTTCTCAATCTTGGAGCACAAGAAATTTGGGCCCTTAAATGGCCAAAAAAGGTTGAGCACCCGTGTTGTAATACATTCTACAGGCCTTGCTCTCCTGATCCCCCAAACTGATATAGTCAGTCTTCTAGTGTCTCTAATAACTCAAAGACTTTGGCCTCTGTTTTCAGCAGCTTGACCTACATAGCAGCAGCTGGGGCCTGATATTAGTCAATGGCCTAACATACTGCATCTCATGAGGAGTAGTAAAGTGATAAACTGTAATGACATTAAATCAAAGGTGGGTTGGCATCCCTTTACATTCTGTCTTAAATCAAGATCTGGTTTATTAAGCAGTGAAACACTAAACTAGCCATTTTAGACAATAATTTGTTATGGATGGAGAGACCATTTGAATAGAATAAGTATAATCTTATCTCAGAAAAGAAAACCACTACAAACACAATGCTAAACACAAATTATATTTCCTTCCTCTGTTTCTATTCATTAATATCTGTACTTTTACAGATCACATATTCATAATCTGTTCAGTCCTGGATGTCTATATTTGTGTCTGCTTTTGAGATTTTGTTGCTTTTGTTTTGTTGTAACCTTGAAGAATTGACATATAGGCTGTTACTTATGTTTATATTTGTTTAATATACAGGATGGATGCATGTACTATGCATTATGTGAGTATTAGGGAGAACTCATTTATACACACACACACACACACACACACACACACACACACACACACACACAAACGTATTTCCCTTTAATGTATCACTATCCATCAAGAGAAGAGTTCTGCTGTGGTTCGCAGATGGAGTGGTAAAGAAGAAAGTGCAAACAGCGTTACCTGCTGTTGTCATAGAAACACTCAGCCTGCATCAGTACCGGAAATGGCAGTTATGAGAGGGGGTGGGACCTTCCAGGGAGCCCAAATTTAGCCTGCCCTCAGGGTATCCACGCTGCTCCCTACAGGTTTGTGTAAAGGGTGTGTGCATGTTTGTGTGTGCTTGTGTCCATTTATTTGGGGGTGAATGAGGGTAAGTGCAGTTATACATCTGGAGATTATGGCCATAAGTACGTGCTTGATAACTGTTGTGAATGAATGCAAATTAAATAGTGTGTTAGTGCTGTATTAAGTCATTTACATTTTTACACATTACTGTAGCTATAACAGTATACCACTTCAACATAAGCTACAGTACACTGGATAAATATTTATTTATGGATTTCACTGATAGAGGTGAGCTTACAAATGGATTGAGCATTGTTCTTGAAGACTATCTGTATCGGAGATAGTATTCCTGTTATACCACAATGATTTGTCAATGATTCCAATTTCTAATTTATTCATGAATAACATATTACTCTTTTTAACTGTTTATAGTTACATTTAATGTTATAGAACATCCATGAGACAGACGAGTTTGTGCTTTATGGTTTCTATTTTCTCATCAACTTCAAGAGAGAGAAAAAAACAAATGCTGATGTAGGAACAATGCTACATAGCTACTATAATATAAGTGATAACCAGAGCTAACTCCCATGTCGTGAAATGTACTGACTTTTACAAAATGCTGAGACTCCTTCCATAAATGTTAAATGAATTCTCCTAACAGAAAACACCATGTCAACACGTATATGCTTTTCTTCATTACATAACATTCCATTTTTAATCAGTTTATTATTAGCCATAGATTATGTGGATCGTTTGTCTTACAAGTCCCTCTGAATGAGCTGTTATAAGAAAAATAATGTATTAAAATGAATGCATTCATATAAATTTAATTTATATTACAGCTGTAAATATTCAGATCCATGCTGCTGATTCTAGAATTCATCCGCACTGTGATATGTAAGGGATAATCCATGGCTGCATTATGCAATGTGGAAGTGTATTAAAATTCTGTAACGCACACCTAGCCGTGGATTACCCCACTTATACCGTGGTCACTTGCCAGCATTGACAAATTAAAACTGTCATTGATGCTTTCAGTGCAAAATTTGACTGAAATGATAAAATAACAGTTAATTTTCATTAGATATTTAATATGCTGGTCATTAGATCTACAATTATGCCTGCTCTAAATCATACACAGAGATAAAGTAGTCTGATAAGATTACATTTATTTGAGTGAATTTTAATAAATAGTTATTAGAGAGAGAGAGAGAGTTACCTTCGTCTGTGCCGTGTCTCTACTTATAATGAAGCTGTGCGTTTAGCTACTGCATGCAACTGTAACTGTATGTTACTATGGTTACAGTTTATAGGTAGTGCACTCATTTAGAACGGTGATTAAACTGACCGGAACTACCTGTTCATTCAACGGTTTCAATGCACACCTTCCAGCCAATCAGAATTGAGTATTCAGACAAACCATGACATAACATTGTTGTAATCAACACACAATGCCTGTTAAAGACCATCTATCATTTGGGTGTGAGGTCATAGCTCATGCCAGATATTCTATATGCTTTTTAAAATTCGAGCACACCAATTTAAAAAGCCTTCATGTGTCCTGGATTTGTGATATGACTGGCTTTGTGTGATGATGGTAGTGACCAGTAGTGTGCTAACAAGGCTATGTTACATAAGTATAGCACTTCTGTTACATACATGATATGTCTTAATTAAATTGAGATAGAAATCTCGCCTGCATGCATGCTCTCTCATTATATGGTTTATGTAAATTTTTTGTTGTGTACATTTCTGCTGTTTGACATTTTGTCATACAGGCCTGATAAAGGCATCAGATTCGACACCTCAGAGTAATAACTGATAAATATAATCACCACATCATTTTTATTTCACAGTGAAGAACTGTCAGTCAGTCCAGCTCAAATAACCTGTTTCTGAACACTGCTTAATTCCTTTTGTCAGGAAGGTGAATCTGCAAGTCAATGAGAGCGACAGTGTGACTGTGTCTGGCTGCATGTATTGGTTTTAGCATGAATATTCAAACAGCTGGAGCTGAGCAGGGCTTACTGCCTTGACTGAAGCTACAGTAATACACTGTACATTTAAAAAATATATATATAAAATCTTCTGAATCAGATTGCATGTTTAAATTACCTATCATGTACAACCAAACCCTATGATTTGTTCACACTATACAAAACAATTGGTGGTTTGACACTCCATGATAAGGGTGCTTACACTGTATGTGAAGTACAACATCTGTGGTCTGTTTTGTCTATTGCAAATCCCCAATAGTGTTTTGAAGGCTTTGTTTTTCCTCTGACATTGATCTTTCTGAGTGAGTGCATGGGGCTTCCTGCTACCTCGTGAGATACTCACACTCAGCCTGGTTATAAAAGCTGTGTCTATCTCCTGCCATCATGTTCCCCATCCTGCCAGTCATTGTAAGATAATGAGGGAAGGGTGCTGCAGCTCCAATATGTTCTGTCCATACAACATGTCATGCTGTTGAAGTTATTGGTGCCACACACGTTAACACAAATTCTGTAAAATCAGTTAAGCCTGCTCTCACTGCAAGACAGTAGGGGTGTAATGATACACACAATTCAAATTCGATATGTTATGAGAGTGTCTTGATACAATACATTTTCGATAGACAAGGTTTGCTAGGTCTCAGCAAAATTTCCACCTCAACTACATCTCAAAAACTTCCCAAGATGAGCTGAAAATAAATGGTATTTCATGACAAATATCCTACTTTATTATGCAGTGTGTTAAATGTATTAACCATTTTGCAGACTTATCAAATCGAGAGCCTTGCATTAAATGATATTATATGATACGCCATATCTTTGCACCTCTACAAGATAACTGACCAAATTTTTAACAACTCAGTGAAAGACTGTTAGTGTAATGAATCAGTACTCTGCTGAATCATAATGCACATAGCATTCCACTGCTGATTGCTCTGTGGCAGCCAAATCAAGTATAAAGGTGGGAAAAGTGTCTCTCATTCACAACCAGAAGTGCACACACACACACACACACACACACACACAAACTTGCCTGTAGGTAATGGAGATTACGCTCCTTCAACTTGGCATCCAAAGGTACCAGAGCCTTATCGTAACCTGATCCTCCTCCCTGAGAGGCAGGATATGCTTCTCTGGCTTGGTTGACTGTCATGGCTGACCACGTGCTCCTCTTAAGAGAATGCCCACTATCTCCTACCCTGGCCATGGTGCTGCAAGCCAGGCACTCTCCAGGAGCAGGACCTTTCACCTTCTTCAAGGTTAGCTCCTGGATGGCTGCGTCCAGGGTCTCGTGACCCGGTGGGTATCCCCGTCCTACCCCCCTGGCTCCAGCTACCAGGAAGCTACTGTCACTATCCAGGTTGTCGTCTGAACTCCACCAGCCAGCTGTCTTGCTGCGGTGGCGTGAGGAGTGCCGGGAATCGTGGCGCGAGTCTCCACTCTTGCTGCGCTCCCGACTCTTGTTGCGGCGGGTTGTGCGTGACTGATGCGTACCTGGGTGGTGGTGCCCTGTGCCATCTTCACCTCCACTGCGCTGGCCTCGCTCTCGGTCACGATCTCTGCATCCATTGAGCTCACGCTTGGATGGTGCCTCGAGTGAATGCGACTTGGCGAATAGGCGCTGGACGGAATTTACCAGGTGGCGAATGCGACTGGGACTCTCACTGCGCTGCTCCCCACTGGCTGAGCGCTGGTACTGTAGAGTATGGAAGCCATCTGGGTGTAAGGGTAATTGCTTCTCAAACTGATCGAGCAGGTTAGGAGGGATGCGATGCATCTTTGGGTGCCCATGTCCATGTCCATGCCCGTGTCCATGTCCAGCAGAAGACAAACATTCTTCGCGGGAGTCATACGGCTGCTGCTGAGTGGAATGAGAGCGTGGGAAAGTGCCTCCCCCAGAATGTGGTAGTGCCAGGGGCTCAGGTGGTCCACCAGGTGGGTAGTATGGGTGGTCTGCATGGCGTAAGTAGTCATGCGTGGCCTCAAAGTCCTCAGGTGTGCAGTGGCATGGCCCGGATGAGTGTTGTGACAGGCTGCGGCTCACCTGGTAGCCCTTCATAGCTGGGCCATGGTGGGCCACCCGGGCCGAGAGCGGGCGCTGTGGGCGCGACAGGGCTGCGTTGGAATCAGCTGCATTACAAAAAAAGGAAAGAAAGATCATGGTTAGAAAATGTTTTCTTCAATGATTTAGCTATGCCCTACATTTTGTTGATTATTTATTTTATGTGCTTCATTCAGTTATTTATTTTTAAGTGCTGATTTTTAAAGTAACATATTCTTTACAATTTACCCATACCACTAAGTTTGGAGACATAATCTCCTGTGAGAGCTACACAAATTCGTTTTGAGTCGAGCGAGCTACTATTGAGAAGGACCAGTAACTACAGTACTAATTTAATTCCTCATTCTCTCATATTTTTCTTTCCAAAAGCAAAAGCTTTCTGTTGTAAACAAGATGCTGTCATTGACTTTCTGCAGTTTCTACCTGCCCTTTAGACTATTACATCTGTCAGTATAAAATACTGTGTACATTTTGTGAGGGTGCTATCAGGATCACACCCACTAGATTTTTTCTCATAATACTGAGTGTAGACATACCAGCTTACAAATTGCCCTCAGTTGTTCAGTGAAAAGTACTGTAAAAAACCTTTTGAGAATAGGTTATTGTATAATGGGAGAATCTCTATTCCAAAGCTTTGTTCAAGGCGGTGAACGAATCACACTTTTATTATTTACATTATTAAAGCAGCCGTTGACCCTGAGAACAGCTGACTACACTCACATCCCAATGCTCAGCACAACTGAGCTCAGTTCGCTAATCTGTAGCAGTGAGTAATCCCACATCCTCGATTTCTGATTCCAAACTCATTTAGAAGAGCAAAGCATGCTGTTTCACTAATTCATCCCATAACCCATTTCATGCACATCACACACAATTCCAACGACTCTTCCCTACTCTGTCCATGCTTGGTTTGTGTTAATCTCGATGAGATAAGCATCACAAAGGAAGACAGTGAGGAGAATCAGTTCGGCTTTGTGTGTGCAGCTCATTGGTGGGGGCACATCTCCTTTAAGTGGCAGGTCCTGTAGTGGCTCTGTTGATTGAAGAGGTGACAGAAGTGGAGGTGATTGGTAAATAGCCTGTTATTGAACATTGCTAGACTGCAGCTACTACACTTAGACAGCTCCATCATGCACATGCTCTCTCAAAGATCATTCGTATTATTAAGTGCTCTATTTATGTGCATTAGAGGTGTACACTAAGAGTACTGTGTAAAGTAATGAGAGTAAACATGAGAGAGAGAGAGAGAAGAAGAAGTGCTGTCACACATAAAGGATAAATAACACAGTGTGTGATGTGTATGTAATTTAGAAGAGGCTGCTGTCAGTCACTGTCTCTCAGCATTCTTTTAAATGCCACTTGTCCACAACACTCCTTGTCACATAGCATCGCACCTTATCACTCACAAGCAAGGACGGAAATAGAGATTAAGTAAAGAGTGGCGTGAAATAGCGAAGAGATCAAATGCATCTCAAAGGCATCTCAGACAGTTCAGGGACGTCTTTTAAAAGCCTCTTGACGTTTCCTCTGTTCTTCCCCTCTCTCCATCTGTTTCTCTCTCTCTTAGCTATTTCTAGATCCTTGCCTCTGACCTACTTCTTTCACTCCAGTTTATGAGGAACCCTGACAGTCTTTCTAGAATGTCTATCTGAACAGCCATATGTCTTTCCTCCATTTAAAATTTACACTTATTGTTCTGTCTGTTCTCTTTGCTCACACTCACAAGCTGGAGCTACTGCTTTGCTCCACCTGAGCGTGCAAACACCATATGGGGTGAACCACAGAGAACACACGCACGCACACACACACACACACACACACACACACACACACACACACACACACACACACACACACACACTGCATCACATATGGTATTATTGCACTACATTGTAACGCATATATATCATGTTGAATCATTGGCTGCCCTACATATAACTTTCATACAACTGATCATTTATCATGCATTGTAATATTATCTCACAAAAAGGATTGACCGGTACTGCTGGGTAAGAATGAATGGACCAATGAGATGAATGTTCAGCCAGAGAACATGCAATATTTTTCTATCTAAGCAATGACAGAAAAATCTTTATTACGAAATGAGTTTATCTTGAAATGTGTGATTAGAGTTGGAGCATTGTGTAATGAGCGTGAACTGAAGCTCAGAGTTTTCCAGAAATGGCTCATTCAGTAGGCAAATAAGTTTAGCATTTTTCCCCTGAAGCATATCAGTATGTAACAACAATATGTAAGAAGGCATTAATTAGAGGGGGATCAAGGGAGCTTTAGTTTATGTACATTAAATGACAAGCAATGCTGTGCTCCTATAGCCTACTATAATTTGATGGAACAGTAAATAATAGCACCACATAATGATGATATAACACAAATACCAAAATTGTGGCAATTTAAAACAGCAATTTAAAATCTAGTCCTAGTTAATTAAGGACAGAAACAGATAAATTTAAAATGGAAGATTCTTTGATTTATGATGTTTTTAATTGGAAATGGTAGAGTCTTCCCTTTTGCTTGTTTCTGTACTGAGACATTTCATGACAGAAAGCCATTTTAATAGAAGTATTCTGGCATTACTCATAGGGGCCAGACCCATAATTTGAAGGTGTGTGGTCTGCTGTGCCACTGTGACCCAATCATCTGGGACAGCAGGTCTTGTCTTATGAGCAGTGAGCACAGAGTACCAGTCAGTAATGTCAATAACAGGTGGAACTATGGCCTGTTTGGACAGAAAGGGGCTATCAAAACACTGTTCTGAGAGATGTGGTGCAGTGTCATCCATAACAATGACAGCAGTGGAACAGCATCTGTAGATATAGCCAATCCTACATCAACGAATCCTGCCTCAAAAACATCTGTTTCTGCCCTGTATGTGAACCATATTCAACAACAGATTGACTTCCGTGCTGCCATAGGTGTTCCAAGTTATCAGATCCACCTGCTTGTGAATTTGTCAATCCCTGGGCATAGGCATGCTGCGAGACAGTGCATATGCTGCCTGATTGCATTGGCCCACTAGGTAGGCAGCTCTTAAAAACAGAAGGTGTACATCTGCCTACTTCTAGAGCTTGTTCTCCCATGTCAATATCATTTGCAATTTTGTGCACCCTTGGTGGTTGATGTAAAACACCACTGTAGTGTTGATGGATCACACTAGTACATGTGAGCTAAACATTTTGCAGCACTATTGTGAGCTCAAGTATGCGGAAGAGGGCAGATGGCACTTTCGTCTAAGTGTGTTAAGCTGCAGTGTAACGCAGGAGTTTGAAAAACATGTGGTTGGCTGGCTTCACATGTCTCAGAGGAAATGTGTTAGCCTTCTTGGTAGCTGTTGTATGATAGGGGAGAGTTGGCTGGCGGGTGGGAATTGACAGGTGAACAAATTGAGGAGAAAATGGGGAAAAAAAGGCTTGCACGGCACATGAGCTGAGTTTCATGCTGATGAACTGCACAGTTGGACTCTTCTCTGATTGACTTTCAGTCCCAGAGCTTTTACATGTGAGATCAGGAGCGCTGTCTGGCTCATCACCTGCTGTTACGACTGTCCACACAGCAGCCTGTCATCATTCAAATAGGCGAGTACCAGGAAACTGTGAAAAACTGTGTATTTTGTCTTCTAATGTCCTAATTACCTAATGTTTGTCCATTTACCCTCATTAAATGAAGGCTACAGAACTCTGTAGATACATTTGTAGCACAAAGTGGGCTGTTCCAATGTAAGCCAATGTAATCTTTTTCAATACAAATACATTTTAATGTCCATATTTATAATTGATCTAATTCATAAGACTAAGGTGATCTTGAGCAACAGCATATAGTACTGCAAACTGCTTTATGAAGACACCACAGAGCACTGAGACATACGAATTCCCGGGTAACACTTTAGAATACGGATCCGTCATTAATGATTAACTACACAGGAAGAAATGAATAATTGAATATAAATGAATAACTTTCTAGTAACTACGATTAGCTAACTAGAATATCTGATTAACGAATTAGTAAGCAATAGCACACAGATGAATGTGGTAGTTCAGTGTTAGCTAAGGGTTAGCTGTTTGTGAGGGACCAAGGCAGTCAAGGCACAACGGACACAGTTTCCCAAAAAGAGAGTTTAATGAATCAAAATATATATTTACAAATAAATAGGTACTAATCAAAATAAACTAATAAACAAATAAAAATGTAGTATTATTAACAGCTTACCCAAATCATAAGTCTGCTATTACCTATTGATTATGTAAACAATCTTGTCTATTTGTTAACAGTAGTGGTTTCTCATTACTTATGAAACTGAATATAGTTTCTTAGTACTTCTCCGGGAGGCATGAAAGAAATAGTAGTTTCTTCGTACATTTACATTTTGGCATTTGGCCGACGCCCTTATCCAGAGCGACTTACAGAAGTGCTTTGAAGTCTCTATCAATAAATACATCTCGATACTGGTTCACTAGGTCACAGACTAAAAATACCATCAGTCATAAAACTCTCTTGAGGGTAATACAGTAAGAAAACACAGACAATTTTTTCAAATGAAAAGAGCTAATTTAAGTACTTTAGAAAGAGGTAGGTCTTTAGACATGGTTTGAAGACTGACTGTGAATCACCTGTTCAGATATCTAGGGGAAATTCATTCCACCATCTAGGTGCCAGAACAGAGAAGCGTCTTTATGAATGCCTTCCTTGTATCCTGAGAGATGGTGGAACCAGTCGAGCGGTGCTAGAGGATTGGAGGGAGTGTGGCGCAGTGCAGGGTGTAATAAGTTCTATGAGGTAAGTGGGTGCTGGTCCATTTTTGGCTTTGTAGGCAAGCATCAGTGTTTTATATCTGATGTGGGCAGCTACAGGAAGCCAGTGGAGGGAGCGTAGCAATGTGGTGGTGTGGGAGAACCAATTGTGTAGCTGCATTCTGTTTCAGTTGCAGAGGTCGAATGGCGGTCAGAGGAAGACCTGCCAGGAGTGAGTTGCAGTATTTCACTCTCAAAATGACAAGAGACTGAACCAGCACCTGAGTGGCCTGTATGGATAGAAATGGATGAATCCTTCTTATGTTGTAAAGGAGAAATCGACATGAGCGTGTCAGATTAGCAATGTGAGAGGCAAAGGACAGTTGATTGTCCACGGTTACCCCAAGGTTGTGTGCAGTAACCGAATTTCTCTGGGAGGCCTGAAAGAAATAGTAGTTATTAATAGATTCTTAGTAGTTCCCCAGGAGGCCTGAAAGATATAGTAGCTATTGATTAGCTAATAGTGAACTTCCGCATTCATCTGTGTGCTATTACTTACTAATTCGTTAATCAGAGTTTCTAGTTACTTAACAGTAGTTACTAGAATGTTAATATTGTGTTATTCATTTCTTCCTGTGTAGTTAATCATTGATATCGGATCAGTAATTTAAAGTGTTCCCAATTCCAGTTATTTCATTGTTGTATAATGCAGCAAAGACAATATCAAAGAAAAAAACAGCATACACTGGCCATGTAATAAAGCCAGCCATTGTGTCTTAAAGCAGGAAGACGAATAAAAGCTAGCTGTTCTGTCAAGCAGATATATAATGACCTTATCTTTCTCCCTATAATACTATATGAGTGTACAAATAAACCAGGCATTATTCAACAAGCAATTATCCTGATGTCCCCTACTACAAGGGATGGGCATACACACTCATTTCAGTGTGCGGTAAAGCATCTTTTTTCATTATTATTATTTGTATCTTTTTTATCTGTTAAACCGAATCTAGTGTTCAACAGACACTCCTGAGGGTGTGTTGATTGCTATATTTAGTGGGTTGAAGTGAGCAGATGGGTCTTGATGGCTGGGCTGATCAAGCTGACCCTATGTGATCACCTGCAATGTTGGAGAATTGGTAGGATATAGAGATTTAGCCATTACATAGTATGCTTATACAGTAGTACAAAAATGGTGTCAGACACAGGACAGCTCCACTGCAAAATATGGACAAATTAAAGATGTCTTTGATCTGTTTGGTATAGAAGATGAACAGAAGTGTAGAGACTGCTGTCTTGCTGATGCAAAAACCACATATATAAGTGGCTGCCTCTGTGGAGTACCAACTATTTTTCTGCACCTCTATGGCATACTCAGAAATCCTGCTTATCATTTTGGTTTATTTTGTTTTACATGCAAGACAAAATGATGTCAGTGTACTACTGCTGAAGCAGCTTTAAAATACTCTTTACTCGTGAAGCAAAGCTAAACCAGGATGGTGAACCCCCAGGTTTCAGCTAATGCTCAGCTGAATCTCAGAGTATTTACTGAAATCATAAACATGGAAAAGAAGGAGATCTGTGACAGGATTGACACAATGGTTGCAAATCTGAAAATTGAAATAACAACAGTTCATGGAGATCATGAAAGGTTTACCTTTCATCTATGGATATTCAAGGTAAAGGGCTAGTGGAGCTTGAGAACCTTTGGATTTGAAGTCTACGGTTTCTAGAGTTATTGCACAGGGTACTACCCTTAAGGCAAAATGCAAAAATCTTGAGTGCAGGTACAGACAGAACAAAACCCACCTTACCAGAGTAGCGGGAGTGTGCATATAGTACCCTCCACTAATATTGGCAGCCTTGGTAAATATGGGCAAAGATGGCTGCAAAAAAAATGTCTTTATTGTTTTACCTTTGATCTTAAGTTAAAAAAAAAAAATCACAAAAATACTCTGCTCTTGTGGATATCAAACAACTGCAAACAGAACACAGGTTTAGCAAAAAAAAATCTTTTTTAAATATAGGTGTGCAACAATTTTTGACAACCTTTTAGTCAATACTTTGTGCTACCTTCCTTTGCCAAGATAACAGCTCTGAGTCTTCTCCTATAATGCCTGGAGAGGTTGGAGAATACATGGAAAGGGATCTGAGACCATTCCTCCATACAGAATGTCTCCAGATCCTTCAAATTTAAGATCCACACTGGTGGACTCTCCTCTTCAGTTCACTCCACATGTTTTCTATGGGTTTCAAGTCAGGGGACTGGGATAGCCATGGCAGGACCTTGATTTTGTGGTCAGTAAACCATTTTTGTGTTGATTTTGATGTATATTTAGGATCATTGTCCTACTGGAAGATCCAACCACGGCCCATTTTAAGCTTTCTGGCAGAGGCAGTCAGGTTTTAATTTTTAGATGAGAGTAGAGGCCTTTTCTCTTTCAAACAACTTGTGGTGATGTAGGTGACTTCGGTTTGTAGTTTTGGAGACTTTCTGACCCCAAGATGCAACTAACTTCTGCAATTCTCCAGCTGTGATCCTTGGAGATTTTTTGGCCACTCAAACTCTCCTCTCCACAGTGTGTTGAGACAATATAGACACATGTCCAATTCCAGGTTGATTCATAACATTTCCAGCTGACTGGTACTTCTTAATTATTACCCTGATGGTGGAAATGGGCATTTTCAATGCTTGTGCTATATTCTTATAGCCACTTCCCATTTTGTGAAGCTCAACAACCTTTTGCCGTACATCACAGCTATATTCCTTGGTCTTAACCAGTGTAATGAATGACTAAGGGAATTTGGCCCATGTGTTACCTCACATTTATACTCCTGTGAATCAGGAAGTCATGGTTGAACAATTTCTTGTTCCTAGTCACCCAGATGCACTAAAAAAAGTAAAATATCAATGGGAATATACTTCAAATATATTTTTCTCATATGAATTCATAGGGGTGCCAATAATTGTTGCACACTTATACTTAACAAAGTTTTTTGTTGTTGTTGATAAATCTGTGTTGTGTTAAGCAGAGTATTTTTGTGACTTTTTTAAACAAAAGATCAAAAGTATAAACAATAAAGACAATTTTCACAGCCTTCTTATTTACCAAGGGTGCCAATATTAGTGGAGGGCACTGTAGCTGACTGAATTCATATAACAATGAGACAGAAAAATCCATCAATCCATGTTCATCAATCACTGCATACAAACAATAGGTTATAAATTGCTTTAATGTGTAAACCTACTGTAATTATCTGAATGTGAATGTTTTAAACAAGTGAAGCACAATAAAACACTCCAACATAACTTGAAGACTAAAGTAGCTTTTCTTCAGCTTTTTTTTTCTTTCAGCAAACCAGCCTAAATCATTTTGATCACCATAGATCAAGGATGGGTGAAAATAGTGGGACAAATGTATTACATGTTTTCTTTTTCAAGCAAACCTCAAGGAATTGCTATTTTAATACCAAAGGTCACAACCTTTTATCAAGCGTGGGGCAGCTGTGGCTCAGACGGTAGAGCGGGTTGTCCACTAATCGTAGGGTTGGCGGTTCAATTCCTGGCCCACATGTCTCCACATGCCGAAGTGTCCTTGGGCAAGACACTGAACTCAAAGTTGCTCCCGATGGCAGGCTAGTGCCTTGCATGGCAGTGTGTGTGAGCGTGTGTGCATGGGTCAATGAGAAACAGTGTAAAGCACTTTGTAGAACCACTGTGGGTTAAAAAGTGCTGTATAAGTGCAGACCATTGACCAAAAGTCAAGAGGGTTGTTACTGTCTTTCCTATATACACTCACTGGCCACTGGAACACCCAATCACCAGGTTTTTTTTTTTTCTTTTAGCATCAAACATGTGTAAACAACCTCTAGAATTTAGTGACAGTGGTGTGAAAAACAAAAAACATCCAGCGAGTGGCAGCTCTGTGAGAAGAAATGCCTTATTTAATGAGAGAGATCAGAGAAAAATGTCCAGACCGGTTCAAGCTGACAAGAAGGCTACAATAATTCAAATAACCACTCTTTACATCCCCAGTGAGCAGCAACTCAGAATGCACATGTAAACCTTGACAGCGGTAGGCTACAACAGCAGAAGACCGCATCAGGTTCTAGTCCTGTCAGCCTTTTCTTGGCTGACAGGACTAGAACCTGAGGCGGTCTTCTGCTGTTGTAGCCCACCACTTTAGATAACAAACTTCTTTCATCTGTTTCCTCGAATGCATATAAAGATATAAAGCTATTTTCTGGTAGTAGTTAAAGTCATTCTATTAGATTAAATGTTTTTAAAAATAGCCATCCCCCCCTGGGTCTTTAACTCACTTGTACATTCTGAAGATGAATTTGTTAATTTTCTTTCCTTCCAAATAAATATGTTCATTAAAACTAATGTTACTATCAATTTCTCTTGCTTTGGGTATTTAGGTGTATATTCTGGACTAAATGATATCTTATCTTAGCTTCTGGAAAGGCATATTTGTGAGTTTATTTTATAATATATGTATGGTACTACAGTATGGTACCTACAATTTTAAAAATCTTATAGTTAATAAGATAGATATATTAGTATATGTGTCAGTGTACAAACACCCTCAATACAAATGCCCCTCCACAGTAATCATACATTAACCCCCCTTCTTTAAAATGGGGCTTTAAAACAAAGAGATGAAAGATCCATGATGCATTTTTATAAGGATGGAAACTGCCTCCTTTCAACAATTTTCAGAAATGTCTCATCTTGCTAACTCCTTTCAGACAGCTTCAAGCATATAATTCTGCTGAAAACTTTATAACAGTTTCCTACATTGTCTGCCCTGGTATTCTTTAGATGCACTTTTTGAAGCCTCCTCATCTCTCAGAAGTGTAATATCTTAGTTTCATTTTTAAATTCTTCTCCTTGAGAGAAAAACATCAAATCCGTACATTTCCGAATTGTTGGTGATTGTTGGTGCTGGTTTATGCTGTCTAAAAACATTTTGCCAATTTTATGTCTTAAATTATTGGAAATTATTTAAACCTTCACTGATATTTACCATCTATAATTGCTTCAGATATAGGCGTTTTCCTCGTGACATTTGAATTTTGCCAAATTCAAGTACTGTGATTTGAAATGTCTTATTAAAGAGCCCAAATACATATAAATATGTAAATGTAAATGATGTTTGCATGATCACGTTTTAATTGTCATTTAAATAAGGCTATTAATAAGGCATCCACATCATGTGTAAATGAAATGTCAACACTAGTACATCAAATGGGAAATGCAAATATCATGTATTATGTTTACTGTAACTGAGACTGAATTTACAGAGAAATTTCTATTCAAATAAAGGAGTCCACAATACATTTTAATTTTAACATTGCCTGCAATGCGTTTCAAAACAATTTGAGGTTTGAAAGATGTTGTCTATATTCAGCTGAATCTCTTTATTTTATTAATTGTATTATTTGCTTGTTGTCTTCTTTGAGATTATGCATTTTCTTATTTTATTTGTAAAAAGTCAGCAATTATCAAAACAACAGGTTAACTGACGGGTGAAATAAAAGCAGAAGTAATAGTGCTGTGTGTCATCATGAAACCTTGCTTTTATGGTAGCCTGACAGAAATACATGGCTAGAGCATTTAAAAATGTTAGGTTTTCCACTCACTATCTGCATAATACATTGGTGTATATTCTGTCACTACCAGTTTGAACGGGATATTAAAGAAGAACCCAATTTCTCCATCTCGGTAAGACACAGGGGAAGACACCTGTGACCAGCTGAGAATGAAAGCTATAATGCATCATGCACAGGGAGCTGATGTGTGTGAAAATGATGGAGTCCTCATTGATTGTGCTCCAGCAGCCCTCTGGATTGTGTGTGTCAGAGGTATGACACCACTGGTGACTATGTAAGGTGATTTGCCGCTGATTGTATTGCTCCAATCCTACTGTAATAACAAAAGCTTTTGAGACAAACTGCCATCTCACTGAAAACACTGATAGATGGAGACAATTTAAATCCACTATCTGCTCTAGGAATTGCTATAAACATCAATCTGCTGTATGTATTCTTACTCACAAATACACCACCACCACACATGCACATCCACAACAACAATTAAAGCATATGTATAAACTTCATATATTAAAGGCTCCTTTTTCTCTTCCTGTGTCTTGCACAGGTGAAGGGTGTGATATAATTCTTTCCCAGCCTCACCAAGATAAGCCTTCTCTTCTTCTTTTGCCCTTCCTTTACAGACTGAAATCCTCACAGCAAGCATGAAGGGAGATGAATAATCACAGATAAAGCCATGGATGGACCCTGGGGAAAGACTCTTGCCAAAGCTCTTCGGTCTCTTTCTTCTATCTTTTCTCAATGGGGGCAATTTGAGCCCTTTACCTTGGCTCCTGAGACATGGATGAAATGGCACTGCAGGGATGCTAGGGTTGTGGTCTGAGCCACAAGCATTGCATGGATATCTTTGACATAAAATATACAGAAGGTTACTGTACCAAATACAACCCCAATTTCGATAAAGTTGGGACAGTATGGAAAATGCAAATAAAAACAAAGAGGAGGGATTTGTAAATGTACTTTGACTTGTATTTAAACAACAACAACAAAAAAAACGTATAAAGACAAGGTATGTGATGTTTTACCTAATCAGCTGCATAGTTTTATGAAGATAAATGTTTATTTTTGAAATTGATGTATGCAACACATTCCAAAAAAGTTGGGACAGTGGCAAATTAGGACTAATAGCAAGTCCCAATTTGTGACAAGTTGAAATAAGAAGTTGATGTGAAAAAGGTGAGGCAATCATCTAATCATAATATATAAGGAGCTTTCAAGAAAAGCCTAATCCTTCAACAGCAAGGATGGGTCGAGGATCGAGGATTGTCAATCTGCCAACAGATACGTCAGCGAATAATCCAACGGTTTGAGAAGAACATTCCCCAAAGACAAATCGGTAGGATTTTGTGCATTTCTCCCTCTACAGGGCACAATATAATTAAAAGATTCAAAGAATCTGGTCAAATCTTGGTGCATAAAGGGCAAGGCCGAAAACCACTTCTAAATGCACATGATCTCCGATCCCTCAGATGTCACTGTCTTAAAAATCTGTAATGGATATCCTGACATGGGCTCGGGAATACTTTGGTAAACCTTTGTCAGAAAACACCATTCGCCGCTGCATCCACAGATGCAAGTTAAGACTTTACTATGCAAAGCAGAAGCCATACATCAACACTGTCCAGAAGAGCCGCTGATTTCTCTGGGCTCGGTCTCATCTGAGATGGAGAGTAGCAGGATGGAATCGTGTTTTGTGGTCCGACGAGTGAACATTTCAACATTTCAAATCAAGTGTTCTCCGGGGCAAAGAGGAAAAGGACCATCCAAGCTGTAGCATCAGGTCCAAAAGCCAGCATCTGTCATGGTATGGGGGTGTGTCAGTGCCCATGGAATGGGTAACTTGCACATCTGTGAGGGCAGCATTAATGCAGAAAGATATGCACACATTTTGGAGCAACATATACTGACATCCAGAGCAGGACAACACCAAACCACATTCTGCCCGGATTACAAGCGCATGGTTGCCTAAGCAGAGAGTGCGGGTGCGAGCATGGCCTGTCTGCAGTCCTGACCCATCTCCGATTGAGAATGTGTGGTGCATTATGAAGTGCAAAATAAGATAATGAAGGCCCTGTACAGTTGCACAGCTGAAGAAATACATAATGGATGAATGGGGGAAAATTCCACTTGCTAAACTTAACCAACCGGTGTCTTCACTCAGCGTCCATACTCTTAATAAGAGTTATTAAATGAAAAGGTTTGAAATGAGTGTATATATTCAAAAATAAATTAAATTCAAATTAAAGTAAAACATCAAAAAATGTGTTAATAATGTTTACAATATAGTACAGTGTAGTAAATAATCTGTTAATAAAAAACTTTTTCAGAATTGGGATTGTAGATTTCCAACTGAACAAACTTTCTGCAGCATATACAGTTGGACAATAAGTACCAGTAATGTTTTTAGTCTTTAAGGAAGAAACTCTCAAAAACAATTAATAAGGGCTCTGGAGTTGCAAAATACTTTGTCTCCTCGGAAGCGAACACATCCACTTCTGCTCATCCAGTTCTGCTCAGCCTCGACAGTATGTCTGCACCCACAGTTATACTGTGGTTAACAACTAACTGCCCTAACAGCCTCTCATCCCCTTATACCTCCCTCCGCGTCCCCTCAGGACCGCTTCTTTTTGCCTTTTCGGCACTGATTCTCATTTATAAATCAGGCCTACTAGCAGGATGCAACCGCCATACTCACCTTCTGTGCCTCCCTCACAATTCAGAATTGCTGATTTGTTTACATAATAAAAAAAAAAAGAAAAATAGTAATTATTTTCCACATACTAAATGCTAAGCAAATTTTTTTTGATATGTCAATAATTAACAACAACATTAATTTTGATGCATTCATATATTTTATGCAGTGTCAGATTTAAAACAAAGCCTAGCACTCAGGTCCATAAAGGACAAAACTTCCAAATATTCATTCATTTTCAGAATTTTAACCCCTTAAACACCGGTTTCATTACATCATTCAAAAATCTTCAAAGCTCAGTAATCTACTTTGACTCATATACATGGGTGGGATTTGTGATTTCCAATATAATATCATTTCTTTCTTTGAAACTGTTCACACACATAAAATTTTCAGTACACACACACACAAACCACAACTCTGATATCCATATAAAAACACCCTCACGATTATAGCTGCATCATTTATTGCATTTATTTATTATAGAGTCTGCAGCACTCTATAATAATAATAATAATAATAATAATAATAATAATAATAATAATAATAATAATAATACAGAAGAATCAGAAAAAAGGAAAAGCATGCATTTTCCCCACAGGCTAAACGTCAGAAAATAATACACATTTCAGAATTTTTTTTTTTTTTTTAATTCAACGTTTTGAAACCTTGCCAACAAAATAAAAGCCTATTAACACAGAATACATTATTTTATTCTTAAATGTCACAGGGATTAAATATCGCAGTTGGAATGGGTTTCAGTGGGGACATTTTTGTCCTTAAGGTCCTGAGTGTAACTATTTTGTGTGCTTAGTTTAAAATAGATTTATGAAAGTAAATGAGGGTGAAATATTAAAATTCCAATAAAAAATACACACCTTTTGCAAAATTTATGCTTAAACAAAAATGAAAAGGACAAAAATGTCCTTAAGGATGCACAAGGTTTAAGCCATGTTGTAAATACATACACAAAACCCCAAAACACAAAATGCTCAGGTACTTAAGTGTTAATAGATGCTACACACTCAGCGCTCATGCTGTGAAACTTTTACAGAACACCAAGGAGTTGTGAGGGACACAGCAGGGAGCTCTTCTCAGAATGTTTGCTGTGTGCTTTCCAGAGCAAACATGCATTTAATTCTGTTGTGCTGTGGCCATGATTGGAGATTTAACTCACTGGTGAGGAATACAACTTTCCCGTAGGTACTACTGATGCTTAAGCAGCCCACATTAATTCACACACATGCACATTACCCCAACATCGTTTGTATTTTAGGAAATAGAAGCAACGAAATTTTGTGGACAGGTACAAACAAAAAATAATAACAATGAACATCTCTAGTTGAGACCAAATATCAACTTGAATGATGCAGCTGAGGCTGAGGAACAGTCAAAGGCAGAATTCACAGCTCATGAAAATGCTGACATTTCTACCTCTGAGTTTTCAGTTTTTCCAGGGTTCATGTTTAATATTTTACTTTTTTTTTTGTGATTGCAATTTTTTTTTTACACTCCTATGTATGTGTGTTTTGTGTGATTTCCTTATTCACTTAACTAATTGCAGCCCCATGGTGGACCCATTGTGAAGAGATGAATATGCTCACTACAGAGCAACAAAACAGAGGGACCCACACTCTCCCACTCCTCTGCTGATGGATACTTAAGTGCATAAAATCCTAGCATTTTCATTAAAACAGCAAGGCAACAAATGGCAATTTTGGCTTATAATGACTGACTGTAAAGCCGTTCCATCAAAATGAAAATAAATTTTGACAATTAGTTCAATTAGCTAACAGCCAGAGCTACAAATGACCTTTGTAAGCATGCTAGGTTATTAATCAGGAAGGAGGGGCTGTGCTCTGGCAGTATATGCAAGGCTCTAGGAGTCACTGTGTACACTCTGTAAGTGCATTAGTAATTGTTTCACATCCTTGCTGACTTCATCACAGAGGTGTATGATCTGGAACACCACAGGTCAGTGATGCGATTAGAGCAGCAAATATTAATACAAATTTAACAAGTCTGTAGTTGCATATATGAAAATAGAAGGGCAAAGATCATGTTCACGTACTGTGTATATGTGATACAAACTCCATGTATATTCCACTTATCTAGAGAGATATGGATATAAGCCCAAACTGGGAGTGTGCAGTCTTAGAAACAAAATAAATAAATAAACATAAAATCTAGAACCCTAGTAGGTTCTTCAGTAGATTTTTCTTTAGGTCAAGAACTATTTACTATTCAAAAAAGGAACCAGGAACACAATGTATAATATTAACTGAAATTCTACAATCCACATAATAAAATATCAGTGTAATGTTCTATGATAGAATATTAAATGTCTTATAACTGCAATAAACCGATAACTGTGATTCAGTCATAGAGGAATCAAAAGTCACTGAAGTAATTTGTCCTGATTCCTGCACTGAACTTTAGCCTTATTGCATTTTTTTGGCTATTGTTTGCAGACATTTCTAATCACATCTCATATTAGAAGGACTGTGTACGTTTTCAAGCATAAAGATGGATAACTCATTTACCCTTTCCCACCACCAGTGAAAACAGTACAACACAACCAGACCCCCAGGCATCAGTATGGAAGCAGTCTGGCTTGTTATGCCTCATATTTAAATATATTTAAAGCATATTTAAATATATTTCAATATAAACCCACACAGTTACTTTATAGCAGGTAAGCCCCACCCACTCATTTTACTTCAGGTTAGCTCTGCTCACTCAATTTACATCATGGTGTGCTGTATTTCAATTGTGAGGTGACCATCCAACCAGAACTGAGGTCATTTGCATATAGCAAATTATCTTAATGACAGAGTAACAAAAACTACCTGTTTAATTCTGAGGGATAAAAAGAAGTCATGTAAAAATTAATTACTACTGTAAAAAAATCTTTGTGAAATATATGTGTGCCACAATTATTGGCACCCATTTAGTCAATACTTTGTGCTACTTCCCTTTGCCAAGATAACAGCTCTGAGTATAATGCCTGATGAGGTTGGAAAATACATGGCAAGTGATCTGAGACCATTCCTCCATACAGAATCTCTCCAGATCCTTCAAATTTTGAGGTCCACACTGGTGGACTCTTCAGTTCACCCCACAGGTTTTCTATGACCATGGCAGGACCTTGATTTTATGGTCAGTAAACTATTTTTGTGTTGATTTTTATGTATGTTTTGGATCACTGTCCTACTGGAAGATGCAACCACAGCCCATTTTAAGCTTTCTGGCAGAGGCAATCAGGTTTTCATTTAATATCTGTTGATATTTGATAGTGTCCATGATGCCATGTATCCTAACAAAATGTCCAGGTCCTCTGGCAGAAAAACAGCCCCAAAACATTATAAGAGCCACCACCATATTTAACCGTGAGCATGCGGTACTTTTCCATAAGGCTACCTCTCTGTGTGCGCCAAAACCACCTCTGGTGTTTATTGTCAAAAAGCTCTATTTTTGTTTCATCTGACCATTAAACCCGATCCCATTTGAAGTGATCCCATTCCTGTAGTCTCTGACAAAATGAAGATGCTTGAGTTTATTCTTGGATGAGAGTAGAGGCTGTTTTCTTGAAACCCTTCCAAACAACGTGTGGTGATGTAGATGACTTCACACTTTCTGACTTCAACATGCAACTAACTTCTGCAATTCTCCAGCTGTGATCCTTGGAGATTTTTGGGTCGCTTCAAAAATCCTCTTCACAGTGTGTTGAGACAATACAGACACATGCCCTCTTCCAGGTTGAGTCATAACATTTCCAGTTGACTGGAACTTCTTAATTATTGCCCTGATGGTGGAAATGGGCATTTTCAATGCTTGTGCTATTTTCTTATAGCCACTTCCCATTTTGTGAAGCTCAACAACATTTTGCCGCACATCATAGCTATATTCCTTGGTGTTACCCATTGTTATGAATGAATAAGGGAACTTGGTCTATGTATTACCTCATATTTATACTCCTGTGAAACAGGAAGTCATGGTTGAGCAATTTCCTGTTTCTAGCCACCCAGGCGTACTATGGAAAATGTAAAATATCAATGGGCATATACTTCAAATATATTTTCTCATATGAATTCATGGGGTGCCAATAATTGTTGCACATCTATATTTAACAAAGTTTTATATATATATATATATATATATATATATATATATATATATATATATATATATATATATATATATAATCCTGTGTTGTGTTTGCAATTGTTTGATATCCATGAGAGCAGAGTTTTTTGTTTTTTTTTTGTGAACTGTTTTAACAAAATATCAAAAGGATAAACAATAAAGACAATTTTCACAGTGTTCTTTGCTCATATTTACTAATGGTGTGAATATTTATGGAGGGCACTGTATGCTGAGTTAGATGTTTGGTGATTGTGATCTGAGAAATGACTCATGTGGCTGGTCATGTGGTGGAGTTTGTAGATCATTCTCTGTTGGAAAATGAGGTTTGATGTGGAAATGGCTTGGAATTCAGGTAGCTGGAGTTTGTGGCGAGAGTGGTTGATGATGCTAGTACACACTAACATGTGACAAGTTGGTCTTGTTTGTAATTTGTATTTTGTGGGTTTGTAGTGACTGATGCTAATTCCACTTGTGGGTGTATATTTAGTTTCGATTTGAAGCAGTAGTAGAAATATACATAACTTCTAAACTAGTTAAACACAAAGTAAATAATACATGCAGTCAGTGTTAGAACTGGCTGTTTAATTTATAATAGTTATATGTTAGATTTTGTACTACCTTCATTTGCAGATCAGCAAAGCATGCTAACTGTACTAGCTATGTAGACTCACTAGAGGCACCAATGATCTCTGTTACTTCTTTCCAAACTTTACTTTTATTCATCATGTCTCTATAAACAATTTAATATGACAGAATAAGATGAAACCTTGGTTGCAAGTTCTCTTTCATTTTGTCTGTCAAAGAGTAAACGGGAACTTACTGCATGGACAAACTAAAGCTGCAAGTGGGGAAGTGAAAAACATCAGACCACACACCATAGGATTGGTCTGAGGATTCATTCGAGCTAATAGATTGTGATTTGTCTCTTCATTATACCTCATTCTAGGGGTGTGTGATATGAGATCTTAGATCATAAACTGTTAAATGTCTTCATGATCTGGTTTTTACAGAGAGATTGTGTGTATCATGATATTAAACACAATTTGTCAGTTGTGCTCTAAACAGTTGGCATCCAAAGCTGTTTTATGAACCAGACTTTATTCACTCATCCAGCTTGCGCTCTCCCTGACAGACACATGAACAAAACACTAGCCAAAAGAAGGCAGCTCCTTAGCTTACACTTCTTTTTTTATTTGTATAACCAACATGGCAGCATGGGCTGATAAAATCTTGCTGTTGGTGCCAAAAAAAATTCAACATTGGTTAGATGGAACTGCTGGAATTTACACAACGGACATGGTGCAAAAACAACGCATGTTTGCAAAATATACAAATCCAAGATTGGCAGATTGAGGAAAGAGGATGAATTTCTTTAACCACCAAGAAAGTACCCCAAAGAGTATGCTGAAATCCAGAAAACATGGTGAGTACCTGTGAACGTAACAGCTCTGTAGCCAGAAACAGTGCTGATGTAAACAAATGCATTAAAAAAAGCAATCCTTATGACGAAACAAGTGTCTGGAAAGACATCATTGATGCCATGATATTTTATTTGACCAAGGATAAACTGTAGTACCCATCAAAGTGGTCAAAAATGAGGGGTTAAAGCGACTTCTTAAAATAGTTGATCCTCGTTACATAATTGATACTTGACTGGGTTGTAAATGTTGCAAATATTTCAAATGTTCCAAATTATCCCAAAGGTGTTCAGTGGGGTTGAGTTTAGATATGTGTGCATGCCAGTTCTTTCAAGCCAGCCTTGGCAAACCATATCTTCATGGACCTCACTTTGTGCACAGAGACACTGTCAAGCTAGAACAGGTTTGGGCTTTTTAGTTGCAGTGAAGGGAAATCTTAATGCTACAGCATATGAAGACATTCTATACAATTGTGTGCTTCCATCATTGTGGCATAGTTTGGGTAAGAACCACATATGAGTGTCATGACTATATAGTGTATGATATTTTTACCAGTTTGCCAACCTCCATCTAATCTGCCTGCCATTTTGTCGATTGCTAGTGTGATCATAGGGTTGTTCACAGGGATGCAATGGGATTCTAATGAATGTGACTAATTAAGTGGACATCAGGCAGTTTACAGTTTACATCAGACAGTCCATGAGACTGTTTTAGACATTATGGCAGGCAAAATGTAATATTTCTCTGAAGCTAGTTCTGAATGAACACAAACACAGAGAACATATGCAAACACCCACATATACATACACACTCATTCACATACTATCCCATCTTTAGGAGAAGTAGGTCACAGTGTCTCTGTCACACTCAAGTCTGAATTTGTGTGTAATGGCTCTACATGCTCCACTTTTTTCTCTCTTCTGAATCTCTGTATGGTTATTTGCCTTCTACAGCACACACACACACACACACACACACACACACACACACACACACACACACACACACACACACACACACACACACACACACACACATACTAATCTATTAATCAGCAGGGCCTGGAGCATGGAGGCACAAAGGACATTCAAGGAGAAGTGTAGAAATTAAAGCACTATTGTTCACTGCTGTTTAGATATAAAAAAAAAAATGTAACCTGCAGCATTTCAGCCAGTCCCCATTTTCTCATTTCTGGCCTTAATCAGTAGCTACATGATATTCTGCCTGAGTGGTAATGAGTTTTAATGATGAAACATGAGAGGGCCTAGGAGATTTCTCATTATTGCACTCAGTCTGCAGAGACATGTGGTTCAAACTCTCCGCACCTACTGAAGAGCTCTCTGAATGCATCAGACCATTCATCACATGCAGTAACAGATAGGTGTTAATTGTGTTAAAAGCATGTGATGGCAGCACTCAGTGACATGAGTAGCCTATATGCTTAGGGAATAGACAGCAAGAGCACACAAACAGAGCAACTCTCAAGTGGAGCTTGTTAATTTGTTTAGCTATATAGACCTGGGGCCAAATGTACTGTAAGTATGTGAGGAGTTAAAGAGTAAAATGTGATTTGATGCAGATGCAAAATACACTTGCAATGTGTCTGACATTAAAATCACTTTGCTAAGGCTGTAGCTCATTATGCCATATGCACTTGGGACCACCTACTGAATGTGTTCTGCAGGAGGCACAAACTGCAGTTTAAAAGCTACTGTGAAATAGTGGAAATAGTCAACAAGAGAGTCATCAAAAATCTCAAGACTACAGAGAAAACACAAGTTTAGTAACACAATTTATTTAAAAAATTTAATTCTAATTCAGTGGTCACCAACCCTGTTGGTTGAGATCTACCTTCCTGCATGTTTCATCTCCAACCAAAATCTAACACACCTGTTTTAGCTGATCAAGAACTTCTTAAGGCAATGATTAGATTATGATTATGGTTGGCGCTAAAGTCTTCAAGAAGGTAGAGCTCCAGGAACAGGGTTGGTAATCATGGTGGCTTCGAGGTTAGCATTTTTCCCTCACACCTCCAGGGACTGGGGTATTGAACCCCACCTCTGCCCTGTGTGCACGGAGTTTGCATGTTCTCCCCATGCTCCGGGGGTTTCCTCTAGGTAGGATTTTTCCCCCAGCCCAAAGACATGCATTGTAGGCTGATTGGCATTTCCAAATTCGTCCATAGCGTGTGAATGGGTGTACAATGGGCACCCCGTCCAGGATGTCCCCCCGCTTTGTGCCCCAAGTTCCCTGGGATAGGCTCCAGGCTCAACCATGACCCTGTGTAGGATAAGCATAACAGAAAATGGATGGATGGATGGATGGATGGATAAAGGCTTGTGTCAGAACAAGTGAGGAGGACATTTGATTGATCGATTTTAATGAAAAGATGGCTATCTACAGCATAAGCTAGTTTGTATAAAAGTAGTCTGGCAACTGGTAGTCTTGCTGTCTCACAACTCTATGGTCCCAAGTTTGATCCTGTGTTTGGGTTAATATCTGTCTGGAGTTTCACATGTGTGCATGCACAGTGGACTCAAATTCCATCCAGGGCGTATGTCTGGGTTCTGCCCAGCGTTCCTGTGATAGGCTTCGGATTCACCACCACCCTGCTCAGGATAAAGCAGTTACTGAAAAATGTGCAATTCCATTTACTTAAATGTCTCTTGTGGTTGAGTAAGCTTACGTTTGGAGAATTGACATAAAATAAAAGCCCTGTTTCTTGTGTTGAAACACTCTTGGTAGACACCAGGCAACATTGTATACACAGCTCTGAGTAACACCCATGGTACTAATTTACACCTGGCTTTGGGAGATGAACAAAAACTGCTGCTAATTGCCCAAAGTTTGATACACTGAACAATATTTTTTCTGCATTTTTGTGTGTCATCCCTCAAATCCTTGCTCATAGTAAATATGTTTTTTTTTTATTCATATTTGCCGTAAGTGCAAAAAATGGCCAAAAAGGCTCAAAGAAAAGGACAAGAAGAGCATAGCTACAAATGTGAGGGAACTTGGCGATGTAGGGTGGATAGCTAGCAACCTAGGACTTAATATTAGTGGTTAGCTAGTATCATGTATACCTACTGTATTCCATGTTAATTTGTGTGGTGAATTCACACAGCGGTTAAGATGGTGTCATTTAACTTTTTTCATTTAATATTTAGTTTCACAAGGTAGCTAGCTGATTGAATTAACATGCCTAGAGACATTAAAAAAAATATTTTTTTTATAATGAATAATTATATGATGACAGAGTCAAACTTTATCCATGGTCAACAGTGAAGAAATGGTGTAGCCCATTTTAGGGATGTTTCAAGGTGTATTTTTCTTTCTTTTCTGCATCTAAATTAGAGGTCTGTGTGTCACTGTCTGGTTGCTCTGCCTTAGATCTGTGTCAACTGCACAATCATTGTAGAAAAAACAAGCCCTTTCTGCATTGCAGGTGGGAAGGAGAGATCCTTAGCACTCAGTGTACTCCAAAACAGAAACAGATGTATTGCAGCATGACCAAATCAAACATTTGATTATTCCTTTATTTCTTCAAGTCGCACTGTGGCACTAAGAGCACTAGATTAGCACGAAACTCTATTTAAACAGCAATGATTGCACTGATCAGAGAGCGGCAAAATTACAAATTGCTATGGGTCAAAACGATGTAGTACCCTCCAGCAGCGAGGTACGCTGAGCTGCATCTTAATGCAGAGAATGCGGAAAAGCGCTGGGAGTTAAGCAATGACTGTGCGAGGGGGTGGAAAGACTGTAAATTTGGCCCAGCTCTGGATCTCTGAGATGTTAGTTCTGCCTTTCATAGGAAAGTGATTTCTAATCAGACCAAACAGCTTGTCACAATGCATTCATAATAATCTAATTAACGGCAATCAAAATAATAATGACATTAGCCTCTCTGATTGCACTGGAATAAACACTCGGGAGAGCATTGGTGTCAGGGTGTCATGGCGCATCTCCGGCATTCCACATTATTCAGAGTGACTGACCGTGACGTGCTTGTTTCAGGTTTAACCTTTGCTGAGGACTAGAGCATGCCAAACGTGGTTACTCTCTCAAACATGGATCAGTGTACTGGTGTTCCTTGTTCCTTAATAAAAAAAAGCTACTGGGGTTAAACTTAAGGTTAGATTTAGGTGTAGGCATAGCATTAATTATCTGACAACTATCTTATATTATCTACTTACTGTATATTAATTATCTCACAAAGGTAGCAAGACAAACATTTTAACACTTTAAATTTGCAGTCAAATACCAAAATCTCTGTAATAATAAACTGCTGTGCAAATCACATGATAGGCTCAATGCTCATTCAGCACAGGCAAAACTTTGTAGTATATTGCTAGAATATTGTAACTATACACTTTGTATATCAGACATGGAAGTATACAGTATGTGCTAGTATACATCGTGCAGTCTAACAATTTAACATAACTCACTTGGGTCCAAAACGGTGCTAACATTACTGCTTGCTGAGACCTAGTCCTAGACCAGACACAAGGCTAAACTTGGGTATTTCTGACCCATATAGTCCTTTCCCAATTACTCATTGTATGTCACTCCATTTAAATACAAATGTGCTACATCACTCATTATATATATATATATATATATATATATATATATATATATATATATATATATATATATATAATTTCCAACCTGTACATAGATGGCTATTCCAGCAGTGGAAATATGTGTGTTCATTCTTTTATGTTATTTGCTGTAATAATGAACATCAGCATATTATATCAAAGCCAATTGCAGAACAACAGTTTGCCAGTGTAGTTATAGTCTTTTTCCATTAGAAATTATGTAACTGTTATGTTGTTGCACTGAAAATCTGAATTTGAACATTTACAAGCTACTTTGTTTGACCCATGCAGCATTTGTTGTGTGTTTATTTTTATCTCTATGTTGAGATCTGTATATAGGAACAAGGAATATATAGGAATAAATAATACTCCTGGAGTTAAAACACTTAGTTTTTTTCATGAAATCTCAATGATATCACAGAAAGTGTACGATTACTCATGATTAAGAAAATTAATCAAATGACAGCACTATTAAATTACTTTTTATAGTGATGTTTTGGAAAAAAAAATTCAGTGGCATGCAAATAACACATTTATAACATATCTTCCAAAACCACTTAGAACCTTTCCAAGTCTTGACCTGCCACACCCATATATGCCAACATGCCTTACTTTTGCATTTCCATTATGATCAGGAGGTAGGGCCTTATAGATGGATCATTGTGGTTTAGATGTGAGAAGAAGGATCTGTAGACAAATGAAGCATAAATTCAGTTCTGTCTTCACCTTGACTGCACTGAGGGTGGACTTGATAGCATTACTGCTCTTGTTTAGTTCTGCTTCTAATCCGCAAATTTAAGGCGGACACACGGACTCATGAACTCATTACATTTTATCCGCTTTAACTTGAAGTAACCTTGAAGGCTAAGAAACAGCAAGGTAAGAATTAGCTTCTGTCTTTTTTGAAGAACGTGCTGTCCCAAATGCAGCAGAAATGTATGTGACAGTTATTCTGTCTATCGTGTTCACTGGTGGCACTGATGTAGTGCTTCTGTCACTTTATTCTGGCACATTTTTACAATGAGACCACCCTTCAGGCAGGGTCAATGAGAGAAACCCTGCCTATTATAACGATACGAAGCCTTTTCAAAGATCTCACCTCTATTCAATTAGAAAGGCAATTGACTCTGATAGAGGTTAGCCAGTTATATATTAATGGTGAATAGAAAATTTTAAAAGAACATATTGTTGGTGGCATGCATTAGAGCACAGTGAGAGTTAAGAAATTTCTCTACCATCTTAGCCAGAAGACCAAACTTGAGCCTTTGAGGACCAGACCTAATTAAAACATAATGAGATCTTTATTACACAGTCGTTCAGTATTTTAAATAAATTACAAAATTCTGAAATTTCACAGAACTATTACCCAGCTTCACAGATTAAGAACAGTAAAAAGATAAATGGGGTGTTAGAAAGTACATTTCTGCAGGAAAAATACTGTAGAAATACTGACATACCTTAAAGGTTACATGTCTAAATATCACACAAAAAAAGAAAATAGACTCTTACAGTAACCAAAGTGTGTTTGAAAAGGCCATGCCGAAAAACCTTTAACAAATATGCAGGTAATGACTGCTTGATCGCACAGACACACAGAGCAATATGCAGAAACATACATGCATATGACACACCTGGACATGATGCAATTGGAAAGTGTAACTTCATAGAGATACAGCAAGCAATTCTTCAACATTGATGCAATTTCACACTGCTGGTGTTTGAACAGTAACATTTTTTTTTATTGATTTCCTGACTATCACAGCTTTATAACATTTAATGCCTAGACATGTAAAATATATTAACTTTCCAGGTCTTCATGGCAAATAATACAACATTCTTTAAGCCATGCATTACTGTATGTCTAGTTCATATTTCTAAACACACAGTATACAGTACAATATGTGCTTTAATAAGAAGGTCCAGATTCTTCCAGATTCTGAAGAAGAGATTAAATGATAAATAAATGATAAATGAACACTTCCTGCATTCATATGATCTGTCAGAGTATTTGACTCTCATTCTGAGGCTGTTCCAAATTATTGTTCCATTCAGGCCAATTGAAATGCAATTTGAAATCATCCCAGCTGTATTAGAGGCATGTAAATTGTGAGACCATGTGCTGTGCTGTATTGTAACATAGCATCTTTACATGCTGTGAACTTAACTTGCACATTGTTTGGGTGAACTGCCCAAAAATAAGCTTATGAGAACTGCACAAAGAGAACAAAACAGAAGGAGCAGTATTGCATACTGCTGAGTACCAGCCCACCGGCTTTAACGCTTGTGATTTTTAATGGTAATTTCACATGAAAATACCTTCCGCTCCTTTCATTTTCAGGACCATAGATCAAAGACTAATTAGATTGTGTAAACTGGCACAACAACTAATGACAATTTTTCTTTCCATCTTTCTTCCATTTTTTTAGTGGGTTCTGTGGTATCAAAATAGACTACATCTGTACAGTGAAATGCATCTGAAGGGCTTTTGTTCCCTGTTGCTTTTATCACAAGGCCAGTTTGATCTACTTATCATACACAGCCAGTTGATGCCTAAATAATAAGTGGAAAATCACATGAGCTGTTTTATGCTTAACACATGCATGTGCGCACACACACACACACACACACACACACACACACACACACATACACAAAAGGCCTAGGGACATCTCCACAGTGACAGTATGGTTCTCCCCTTACCCAGCAGACTTTGGGGGAGCTCCTGGCATCACAGGTTTCTCATATCTACAGTTGGTGATCTAGTTTTACATGTGCAAGCATATGGGATCCCTGCATTATTAATATGCAGCCCTGTAACTGACCAATCAGAAGCCATGCTCATGCTTGGATACTGTCTCTATGAAGGTTGGAAGCTTTTTGGAGTCATTTATTTAGTTTTGGGTCATGTGAGTGAATTGGAGCCCAGTCAAGTCCTCATCCATCAGGAGTGTGATATGGATACCCAGTACCAACACTTATCAATCATAATAATGAGAACGTTTATTGAAATTCTGACTTTGTATATGGGGCATTTATGAAAATTATGATTCAGTATTTAAAATCTGTATACCATGTTTATATGTTTCTGTAAAGCTGCTTTGAGACAATGTCCATTGTAAAAAGCACTATACAAATAAAATTGAATTGAATTGAAGTATCTTAAAATAATTAGAAGCGTATTACATTGTGTTATGGCTATAAAGGTTTTGCATTAGATATTAACTACACCATCACTGCTAATGTGAAAAGTTTTTCAGAGCTGTGGTGTTGTTTCTCCTGTGATAAAAGCAGTAAGTGACTACAGCTCAGAAGTCACTTACTGCTTTTATCACAGGGGAAACAACACCACAACTCTGTTTATGACACTGTTTATTTGTAAAACATCCAAATGAACACTGTACTTCCATATTTGGATAAAATCTATTCATGCATACAGTACCAACTGCACACCTGTACCAACATGGTAGATCAGGCTGGTTCTTCAGATCTGGCCCTGGAGGTCCACTTTCCTGTGGAGTTTACCTCCAACTCAAACTTTTCAAACTCACAATTTTTTAAAGCAGAATGCTACTATAGAGCACTTATTTCTGTGAAAATTTCAGGTTCATATCTGATCTCCCAACAGAGATATTCAACCTGAATTTGAGGGAATTAAAAAAGAATTGTACTTTCTCGCACCCACACACACACAAAAAAGACTGAGACTTGAACCGTTCCCATTATAAATTGACATTAAAAGTGGAACTGTGAGCAATATTGAGCATTACATTTGGACTTAATGGGCAAAATGTTTATATATGTATATGTATCTTGTAATGTGACATCATTTTTTGTTCCAAGGAGCTAGGCCCATCCTGAGCCAAGATATTGAGGTTTCCGTAAACAGCTGCAGAACCAAAATTTGTTGTGTGCCATGACACAAAGATGGCTGTTGTAGTTAAACCAAGAAAGAAAAAAAAACTTCGTGATTTTACAATGCCAATACATAAAGGTAATCACAAAAAAACATTGTACTTACATGTTCAATTTGATTTGGTTAATCTGTGGTTCACTACAATTGCAAATGTGCATTTAATGATGCAAACTTTGATTAAATTAGTTAGATAAGTATGTAAATCTCAGTGTGAATGAAAAATAAATTAGTATAGACATGTGTGTTCTGTAGATATGGTATATGTGAATAAAACCCTTTCACAGGGTTGTTTTTGAGATTCACACTTTCTTGTGAAAAGCTTTTTAGTTACTATGACTTTTTTTTTTTTTTATAAATAGATTAGATGATGCTGCAAATGGGCTTCCATAGTCTAAATATTGGATGGTTGATGATCCAGTGGTGGAAAACAGAGATTCAGCAGAAGAGATTTATCAGAATAGGTTTAGAAAGAGAAAAATAAGAGCATCTGAAATGCCTCTTAAGGCACCCTGTGGTCTGGCAAAAACAAGGCTTGTCTAGTCTTGCTGATTCATATATTCTGAGTTTACACCTACCACAGGATTAATTCAAAAGTGTTTGTAGGGATTTAAAAACATCACTGGTGCTACTTGAAACGTGTAGTCTTTATGAGCTGAACCATGAAGTACAGTGCAAGAAAGGGACTGAGGAAAGAAAGGGGGTGCTACGTGGCTCCTTTTGCTCTATGAATAATGACCTCACCCAATCTAAGGGTAGCTGTATTTTTATTCATCCTGCAGACCCACGTCTACATCACAGAGTCTTCACTTGCAGCCTCTATGGATGCTTCAGTAGAGAGAGGCAGAAAGTCTCTTCAGCCATTTTAAACCTTATTCGGGCACTCTGTTGCTCAGTGGCTCTCAGGATTACTGTTAATCTGAACGTGGTTTAACGCATCACCCTATTGCCTGTTATTTAATTTATTCCTGTTTACTCTGTATCATATTTGCATCATGTTGGTTCTGTTTCCTATTTTCTGCCACATCTTCTCCCCTTATGCACTACTTCCTCTACTATTCACATCAGCCATATGGATCTCTGTGCAATTTAGCACCTCATTTGGACACTTAAACTCTAAGATTGAGAACAAATGCTATTTTCACAGCACGATCGTATGTAGTATGTACTATAGTGAAGCTTATGATAACAGTAATTCAGTGTAAATGAAAATGAATGAATTCTTAATGAAGCACAGACAGAATAACATTAATGTAGTCAGTCCCCTATTTGGTCCTCAAAATGGCAGCGATAATAGAATATAGTGTAATATCACAGGAAATGAAAGGATACTATAGATTTTTCACTTAATAAGCATTTACAGTGGGTGGAATTGCAAGCTAGTCTCAGATGAGCATTTCATAAAGTGGGTTGTGCTTCACCCTTCTCGGCCACATGAGTTAATTTAATGGTTGTGAATGTCAAGTAATACATATTCAACAAGGATTCAAGACATCAGGTTATCGTACCCATCGTCTGTTTTGTGCTTTGCTGTTATCCTGCAGCATGGTGTTGGTGAATTTCCACCCTGATCATCAATGCCATGTTTGTTCTGCAAATCAGAACAGAGGAGGGAACTGATGATAGTGAGCTAGCAGAAATAGGGGCTTATTAAAGGGGAAAGACTTCTCTCTGTTATGATCCACTCACACAAGCCTGCGGAGGGAGTTTACATGTTGTCCACAGGTCCCAGTGTGAGCTAGCTACCTAATGTTACCTAAGTCGCTCTAAGGCCTTGTTGAAGGGGAAAGGCTACACTATGTTATGATGCCTGCTTGATATATAGTATGCATTTGAGCTCACATTTGAAAACTACCACCAATTTGAACCTGACAGCTCTGACTGTTATTGTTACAGGATTTCCATAGTGATTCACAGCTGCTCAGAAACATCATGTTTTAGAGAATTTTTTTTTCTCCCCTTACTCAATAATAATATGTTTTATTTTTAGCAAAATCCTACGCACTGTGGCTTTAATTACAAATTAATTATAGTTAAACACTACAAAAACTCAAATGTTTGACTTAGTGGGTGTGTCAGATTGAGCAGTGATTGGCAGCAGCAAAGTAAACAACCTGACACTGACAACAGTATTGGGAAAGCGGATGGGAACAACAAAGGTCCCAAGTCAAAAAACTTATTTCTTATGTGTTTTGTACATATGTCTGTGGGTATAATGCTCACACCAAGTAGCAGAAATAGAATAAAACTATAACTTGTCTGTGCTGATTGCTTGTGCTTCTCATGCCAAGCTGATTTAAAGGCTATAATGATGGCTAATTCGTTAACATCCTTGCACTTAACTGCCTACTTTCATGCTAATGCCACAGTGGCAAGAACAGGTTAATTAGCTAACAAGAGCCTACATTTTACAGGCATAGACATCTAGGATGCATAATGTATGCAGATTTATGCACATAGAGATTGGGTACACAGCAACAACAACAACAACAACAACAACAACAAAACATCTATATTAATATCTGTATCTACATGCATTTCTAAATATAATTGCTCACTAAAAAAAGAGGCTGAGTGAGCAAGAAAGAAGTTCACTTTCTGTTCACAATTTGCTTTACTTTCAAGTCATTTCCTATGTTGCTCAACTTCACTGGCTAAAAGACTTTCAGGAATTTCTAAACGGAAAAGGCAACCATCATTCTTTCAACAGTACATTCACCACAGAAGCTGTAGCTATTAGTAAGAAGCTTATCATTGAGGTTGGCAAGGACTCAAAATTTCTTGGTGGATGTTGTACACTATCTGACACACTACATTTACATCTGTAATGATACACTATATGGCCAAAAATATGTGGACACCTGACCATCACACCTTATGTGCTTGTTGGACATTCCATTCCTCTGCCCAAATTGTTGCCACAAACCTGGAAGCAAACAATTGCCTAAGATGTCTTTGTATGCTGTAGTATTAACTTTACACTTCACTGGAACTAAGGGACTAAGCCCAAACCCTGAAATACAGCCCCAGACCATCAGGGCAGGGCAGAAATTTCACAAACTGATGTTGCCATATTTAAAGTCATTGAGCTCTTCAGTAAGATAAGCGGATATAGTAGGATATAGAAGATGGTTGGTTGGTTGGTTGGTTGGAGCTCTTCAGTTTGATCCATTTTTCTGCCAATTTTTGTCTATGGAGATTGCATGGCTATGCACTTAATTTTATGTACCTGTTAGGAATGGGTGTGGCTTGAACACCTGAAGTCAGTAATTAGAAGCTGTGTCCACATACTTTTAGCCATATAGTGTGTGTGTGCATATATGTGTGTGTGTGTGTGTGTGTGTGTGTGTGTGTGTGTGTGTGTGTGTGCATGCTTGGAGCCAACTAGGTATGTGAAAGATACATAAGTAAAAAGAAACGGAGGAAACATGGGTAAAAAATAAAGAAATAAATAAAACTGAATAAAACTGAATAAAAATAGATGAAAATACAACTCAGTGTGTGTAGGTGAGAGAGAGAGAGAGAGAGAGAGAGAGAGAGAGAGAGGGAGGGAGTGAGTGGAGGCTGTAGAGCACTCATGGGTGTATGGTGGGTGGTGGTGATGGATATGAGCTCAGAATAATCCTTGTAGTCTATTGTCTCATTCTTTCAAACTCATCTCTGCTTTCATAAAAGGAGCTAATGAGAGAGCAGAGCTTTTGGCTGTAAGGGCACACGCAGGACAGCTGGACAGGGAGAGATAACAAGAACAAGAGAAAGAGACAGGAGAGCACAGCGCAGCATGAGGAGGGAGAGAAGTGCAAAACTGCACAATGATGAGAAGAGATTGATGGAGTACCATTAAATCCTGCTCTTCAAATTTCCTGTCTACTATACCTGTCATATGCCATTCATGCTAGATTTGGCCTTGTGGGGATGCACCAGTGCATCAATTAGCTCAGACTGTGAAGGCAAACAATGTGTGAGTGCGAGAGAAAGAGAAAGCTCCAACAATTTAGGGGTAGTCCACAGAATAGTTCTAACATGGCTGATGTTGGTAATCCACAGCACAGTCACCTGATGACAAGCTGCTATTGTTAAAACTACTAAATTAATAAAAAGTAACTATATTAATAGCATCAGTGAAATAACACCAGAGATTTAATGACTCTTCACTTCTTGGCCACAAAAAATACAGCAGTTAAGCAGTGCAAATGAACTGGGAATATCTCAGTCATGAGCTACTGAGTGAGTCATGTTGTTCATTCACACAATAAATGCCCTCTCCAGACTGCATGCCATCCTTTCAGTGTTTAGCAACTTCAGCCATGGTTACTCTTTTGGTAGAGTGTGGTAATTAAGAAATTTGCTTCAATTTATATTCTTTTATTCAATCATTCTTCTATAATAACCACTTTATCCTGGTCAGGTTATAGTGGATCCAAAGCCCATTTCAGTAACACCAGGCATAAGATGGGAGCATTAAAATCCCCACCCAGGCAGTAAGTCAAACACAGGGTCAAACCAGGCACCCAGGAGTGAGGTGGCAATGCTACTGACTGTATGATCGTACCACCCATTTGATAACATCTTGTAACATGTCAAATAAATGCTCTTATAAATTTCTCATATATAACTTATACAAAACAGAACTGACAACGATAATATTTTAATTTTGTGACACTTCATTTTTAGCTTTATTTTCCCACCAGATGTGATTTCATTTATTTTATGACTTTACCAAAGAGACCACCACTGTATCATCCAGTCAGTGCTGAAATGATTTCATGAAGCATATAATCATGCTTTCCTCTTAGCAAAATAATTCTTCTGATTCCGAAGTAAAAGTTCATCTCAGGATTTAAGATGAAATCTTTTTTTTGATAGTGCCTCTTTGGAAGACTCCTGGGAACTGATTACCAAGATCCAATATAACGAGTGCTAATTTGCCAGCAGTTAGTGGGCATATTCCAGGTAATTTCCTTCCCAAGCTCCTGTTAGTAAAACATTAGCACATTTTTTGAGTGATATCAAATTTTGCACCTGTTTTTTTCCCACAAAACTTTAGTCAATCATGGGCTAAATGGTAAGAAAAGCCCCTTTTGTGAGTATGGCTTGAGGTCTCTTCACCCACTGCCTGCACCATACTGTTTTACATTCACACTGCATCTCTGCTTACACACACGCATACACACTGGCCTTAGCCAAGCTGAGCTGAGTTCAGAATCTATAAGAAAATCATAGTGCATGGTGCTAAGGCTATTGCCCAAAACTAATCTGTTCCAAAAATGTAATGGTACTGTGACCACTCTCCACTGTTATAATATATGTGTGTGTGTGTGTATATATGTATGTATGTATGTATGTATGTGTGTGTGTATCTCTCTCTCTCTCTCTCTCTCTCTCTCTATCTCTATATATATATATATATAAAAGGGGTGCACGGTGGCTTAGTGGTTTGCATGTTCACCTCGCACCTCCACAGTTGGGGATTCAATTCTCACCACGACCCTGTGTGTGCGGAGTTTGCATTTTCTCCGCCGTGCATGGAAGGGTGAATGGCATGTCCAAAGTGTCTGTAGTGTAGCGAGTATTCTGCGATGGATTGGCACTCTCTACAGGGTGTAACCCGCCTTGTGCCCCCTGGGATAGGCTCCAGGTACCCCGCGACCCTGAAGGATAAGCAGCATAGAAAACGGATGGATGGATATATATATATATATATATATATATATATATATATATATATATATATATATATATATATATAATGTGGCATGTTAAGTACAGGAAAATAGAGAGGGGGAGGAGTCATGCATTATTTACATCATTCTAATAGTATTTTGGGATCACAGTGACAGGGACATGACAAATCTCTTTACAGGCCCCCGTTAACACACTCACACTTACAAACACACATTCAATACACTGCAGACACAGAGGATCCACCCACATGTCAGTCACACAAAACTGGCACCACACATATGTATGAAAAGTTGTCTACTGTTTAAGATATTAATGTTTTCACAACATACAAAAATGTTGTCTGCATTATTAAGTGTTTTAGAAAATAAATGTTTGGAAATCAAAATGTTTGGACATTTGTTAGAGGTTCATAGTACTGTGTGTATTTAGACATTTCAGTGATGCAGGCAGCAAAAACACAGAGTGCATGAAAGGGGCATGTGTAGGCTTGTGCCATTGTGTGCACATATGTGCGTGCGTGTATGTGTGAGTGTTACCATTAGCCTCTATGGGAAAATTCACGTGCACAATGACAAGAACGTACCAGCATCTGAAACCCACTAAGATAGAGAGCACACTCATTCTTGTGTGGAGTGTAATTGTCACAATGCATAACTGCCTGAATACAAAAACATTGTGCCAAATGAGACGCCATTACTGCTGCCTGACTGCAAAACCCAGAACTAGTCTTCAACTTCTTGTTATTCAAAGCAACTTTGAGAAGAATTTCTTCTTATTAAATTGTGTGAAGTGTAGTTAGGAGCAAACTTTTCTCCTGATTATTTTGCTCTGTAACTTATGAATATCTTACGCAGTTCACCAAAACGATGCACAACACTGGTTATGTATACAAGCATATAAATGTGCAAATGCATGCATATAAATTTGCAAACGTAAATATAAATTCAAGCATGAATACAAATTTAATTCTGCAATCATTCTGATTGCAAATTCTCAATGAACCGTTCACATGAACCATAAACTCAACGCTCTTTCAAAATCTGTTTACATGAAGCTTAAACTTGAACCTCTGTCGAAAATCTGTTTACATGTGCCCTAAACTCATATGTCTGTTGAAAATCTGTTAATATATGTACCCTAAACTCGCAACTCTGTTGAAATCTGTTTACATGTACCCTGAAATCAAACCTGATCAAAGGTCTGTTTAGACGAATGCTTTACACACAAACAACATCTATATTTATATGAAGATCTGCATTTATTATCATCATTATCATAACAACAACAATAATGTAAGTGTCAGGAGTATTGCTCTGAGTAATGTTCTACTGCTTGTTTAGCATCTAGCTTGTATGTTTATGTCTGAAATCATGTCCGTCTCAACAAGTGTTCTCTAAAATTCCCTATTTAACAGAAGTTGAAAAAAAGAAACCATGTTCTGCATCATTTTCCGTCATCTAACTGTTCAGTTATTTTGAATTCCTGTTAAATGTGTAACAATAAACTGGTTTATGGTTAAAAAATAGACCTGTTTTTGAAGTCATATATATATATATATATATATATATATATATATATGTATGTGTGTGTGTATATATATATATATATATATATATATATATATATATATATATATATATTTAGATATTCTATTCTTTTAGAATGAACTAAGAGTCAAGAAAAGACGAAATAAAGACATACCTATGAAGAGTTACAAGATAATATTAATATAACCTGCATGCCAAAAATACTGAATATGAATATTGGCTGCTTTGAAAACATTGTAAACTTTTTGGGGGGTGTCTTAATAGCATTCAAAACAGTGTTACTATGAATGCAGACTTTAATACACTGAAAAAGACACACTATTAGCGTTACATAAATATATATATATATATATATATATATATATATATATATATATATATATATATATATATATATTCATTCTGCCCACGTTTTACATTTTTCCTACATGGAATAAAATAAAATATCAGATGCCACGTGTGTACCTAAAAAATGACCTTATAAGGGCATGGGTATTGTTTCGACTCAGGAATGCTGTCATTTGCTGCTATTGTCAAGCAACTGTTGGATGCCATACACAAAAGCGCTTCAGCTTCACACGTTCGCTGAGAGTAGGCTCAACGTACGTTGAGAGGCAGGAATTTAGACAATAGTTGTTGCAAGCCTTTTATAATCACCCAATTGGTGTGCAAGAAGGTGGGAATTACAGAGAGGGGTTAAAGCAATGCAATCATGAAGCAGTATTAAACCATAAGCACATCATAATGGAACTAAAGCCAAATCCCGATCATTTTCTCAAATTTAGTAATCCTGGCCAGACGCCTTTTTAAGGTCTAAAAATGAGGACATATCCGGGATGCATGGTCACCCTAACAAAAGTATTTCATAGAACAATTTGTGATAATGTCTACCAAATTAACTTAGAACCAGAACTATAATCAAGCAGCTGCTATATTATTTTATGTCAAAATATTAATTTCTTTGGTTTTAAATGAAAAAAATTGTAACCCTGATAGTATTCCCATTTTTTTTTACAAAATGTACATTTAATCTGATTACTTTTTTTTCTTTTTGACGTAACTATAACGGATTACAGTTAGCAGTTTTTTGTATCCTGATTACGTAACACCGTTACATATATTCTGTTACTCCCCAAGCTTGGCTGCAGACAATGGTTATCTCCAGCTTATTCATTACTTCATTATTTTAACAGCTAATAACTAATGGCTGGCACTGGGCTTTGTCAAAGTAAGCCTCTGGTAAATCAACTCTATGATTATTGCTTTTCTCCCCTGTAGTAAGTTCATCAGCCAGATTAATAACTATGCCGAAAGCTCAAGAGAAATTGCTTCTCCATATTTCAGTCACAAATCATGTCAATCTGGATAAAGCAAGCTCTTCCTGGAAAGCAAGTCGTTAAATAAATATTTATTACAGTCCTTTAATGTTTACTAGAGAAATCAATGTTTGAGCTGCAGATCTTTCAGTAAAAATCCAATTAACATATTGGAAATGCACAACTTTCATTTAACACAGTGTCCCAATACTACTGCTACACAAAGGAATATATCACTGATATTTCCAGTAACAGTTTAGGAACATTGTCTCTCTACAACCATAACATGGCTCTTAGAAATACACAAGACTTTACAAGCTTCATCTAATATGCTGGTACTTTCCCTCTGCAGACTGCAAGGTTCTGAATAAATCTATACACAACAGTAATTGCTTATCGTGAAAAATGCAAAGCGTGCCCTTCAAACAAACTAGGGAGGTGGCATTCATGAATTATATCATGCATAAGAGACACACGCTGTAGGTTCAAGGTATAGAATGCAAGGTGAAGTGCATGGATGAAATTGCCCACTTAGTTCTACATTTACACTTAAACTGAATTCTTAAGAACATTATTTCCCAAACAATATTAGGGGGTCCTTCCACACAGAACAGCCACACTGCACCGTTTCAACAGAGGATTCAAGAACACATTTTATGCTATCAATAAAAATTAACCCAGTAGTTGTGTGATCTCTTCAGTCTGTGAACACAAGTGTGGGTACAGGTTTGATAAAACTGGACACTTAAAGAGTGGAAAAAACATTGCCTGTGCCCACTGTAGCCTCATATTCCTGTTCTTGGCTGACAGGAGTGGAACCCAGTGTGGTCTTCTGCTGTTGTAGCCCATCCACTTCAAGGTTCAGTGTGTTGTGTGTTCTGAGATGCTTTTCTGCTCACCACAACTGCAAAGTGTGGTTATTTGTGATAAATGTAAGTCGCTCTAGATAAGTGTAACTGCCAAATGCCCTAAATGTAAATGTAAAAGTTATCTGAGTTACTGTAGACTTCCTGTCAGCTCCAGTCTGGCCATTCAACTCCAGGCCACTATCATCAACAAGGAGTTTTGTTTTTCACACCATTCTGTTTTAACTCTAGAGACTTTTGTAAAAATCCAAGGAGATCAGCAGTTTCTGAAAAACTCACACCTGCCTGACTGGCATCAACATCCATGCCATGGTCAAAGCCATTAAGATCACATATTACCCCCATTTTGATGTTTGTAACAAGCAACATAGCATGTATACTGTATTCCTAGCACATATACACTTACTGTATCTGCAAATAACCAATACTTCTATCACAGCTCACTGAGCCAATCTGCCTCCAAAATATTCTGATGTATAAAAAATTCTGGAGGCCAAAAACCGAATGGAAACTCTCCAACTGTTGCAATCAGTATATTCTAATTTCATAGCCCTACACGTACTGCCATATTTCTGAAAGATCACAGTTTAACTGTTAATAATACGCACCTTGACAGGCTTTCAGGTTAAAATATGCAAAAGGATAGCTAAACTGGGCATATCTAAGGGTTTAACCAGGACTTCATAAAAGAGAATGACATGTACTTTGAGGTTTTGCTGTATCATGCAATTTATTATTTATTATTTTAAAAAATGGGCTTCAAAGCAGATTTTGGATGACTTCAGGCACTCCTTAGTACATCATCAGCATCTTTTGCCAAATGTCTCTGTTTTTCTAAACCCATTTAAGAACTCGCCATCACAAATCAAATGTGCACAACACACAAGAAGAAGTGTGCAGCCTGGTGGAGCCAACTGCACCATGGCATGATGGATGTTGAGGAGCTGAGACATGTCAACCTCAAGAGACAGACATAAATCATTGAAGAGAGGGTGAAATGACTAAGAAAGAAAGATCAGAGATTGAGTTGAACAAAAGGAAAGAGACTATTAATTCTATTAAAAGTATTAATTCATAATCACATGAAGAGAGTGAGAAAATGTAAACAGCAGAAAAAAAGATATATCATACTAAATACATAAAGGGCCACTTTTAGAGTTGAGTTGAGCTGGATCAAGTGCTATTCTATACGCTGCTGAATAATTATGGTGGATCTTGTTAAATAAAGAACAATTTGTGGTAATTACTTAACGTAATATTTACAACTGTTCATGCCGCAATATATTTGCAATATACTAGACTCCTATTGAATGTATTCAATGTTTATTTGAATGCTCACCATCAGCTCATTTATATATCATCATAGTCTTTCTTTTTACTTGTATATTTTTAAATTGTCTTTTTCCTTTGACAGCGGGGGGGGGGGGGGGGGTCTCAGAATACAGACAATGTTCCATGAGTGAATGTTAACTTAACTTTTGACCTTAATTCACCTAATCTGGATAGCACCCAAAAAAAATATGAGAAATGTGCGAGAAGGTGGGTAATCTTAGAAAGCAAAGCAAACTGGAGGAAACATAGAACACTGTGCAAAGAAAATGTTATACTGCTTTTCACACTTGTCACTGATATGCCAACTGCAAAGAAGATAATCTGGAAGAACAATCAATACTTGTCCTCATGCACTTCTATCCTTCATCCTCTCCTCTGCATTTGGATAGAGTCATCACTGTTTCACAAATCTCTTTTTTCCTCTCTTCATCAATTCATCCATTTATACTCTCTCCATTGTTCTACAGCTAAGAAGGCACAATGTATTTGTCATTAAAAGAGAGACTATGAGTAAAAGACCTCTGGAGGGGATAAAAAAGAAAAGTAGGGAGAAGCAGAGAGAGACAGAGCGAGATGGCTCCCTAGGCAGCTTTTTTCTCCAGTTAAGCTGGTCCAGACGCGAACCGTCAAACAGTCACTCTTTACAGTTACAAATGAGTCCATTAGCATAGCAGAGTCTGCCCTTTGGAAAACAGACGGCAGATTATTTATCCACCTCCTTTCATCTTTACACTGCATGGGGATATGTATGTGTGTGTATTTATTTTTGGAAATGTGAAGTAGTGAGTAAAATTTCATGTCCTGATATTTTACCTTATCTCAAGATATAATATTATTTCACAGAAGAATTGAGTAAAAAGGTAAAGAGATTTGTCCTAGCTACTACATGGATGAAGGCATCTTGCTGATAGTGTTTTTCTGTTAAACAATGACGACTCACACCATTCGCTATTATCAGGTGCAAAGGCAAATTAATAGCAATGGTATAAGGAGATTAAAAACATGATACCACAATTTTCTAGACTTTCTAACCCCAACCCTAACCCTAGAACCAAGCAATAAAGTTGTAAAGTACAAAAACAAACAAACAAACAAATAAAATCCCTAAAAACAGTGAAGTAGCTGTTGTTACTTACTTAGCTGTTGTGTTGTTAAACACAAAAATGTTTGAAGTTTGGTACAGAAATTGGTCAGTTTTTCCACTGGGCTAAGCTGGTTGAAATAGAACATCTCCTCCAGCGACACAGGGTAATTTCAATGTGGTAGAAAGTGACTTCAGGTTATATTATTGTCTAGAAACTAAGAATAGAGACTAGGAAAATAAATTTAGTAGCTAATGATATTTTAAATGATAATGACACAAGGACAAAAACAAGGCTCAAGATTACACTACTGGCATGTTTAATTGAGCCAAAAGAATATTCTTGACATTTTTGCAAGAGGTCACATGTTAATTAGTGGTGTAGTTGCAAAATGTGGTTGAAGAAGAAGGAATACATTATCACAGGGGTGTCAAACTCAATCAACATAGGGGCCATATAAAAAAAATAGACCAAGCCGCAGGCCAGATATGGCTTATATTTATTTTTTGTTGAAAAAAAAAATGTGATGCTGCAGTGACTCAAACTAGTCATTGTTTCATACAAATATAAACTTCATATAATAGGTAACATGACTTTAAGCATCAAATAACTAAAAGTAAACATAACTCAATCATGAATAACACTTAAATTAACTGCCCAAACTATTTAAGTGTTTATCAGGTTTTAAGGCTTATTTTGTTATCTATTTGCTACTACTTGAAACCTGGTTTCTTTTCTTTGATGCAAGTTTATCAATATTTGGGGTCCTGAGCTGCTGAAACTCTGAGAATTGAACGAAGGTGCTAGTCTGTAAGTTGTGATCTGTGAGATGCTTCGTTTATCTTCATGACAGAGAACAACTGTTCACACACGTATGTGCTACCAAACGCACAGCAAATGGGCGAACTCTAGGCAGAGCAGTGGCATAGTTTCTGGGATAAAAGCATACAACTGTCCAGCCTTGACTAAACCGTACTTTCAAATTCAAGTTCAAGTGGTTTTATTGTCATTTGAACAATATTCAGCTGATACAGTACACAGTGAAACGAAACAACGCTCCTCCAGACCATGGTTCTACATAAAACAAGACACTAACCACATGAGGCCACACAGAACTAAATAATATCTACACAAAGTGCATGTGCAGACGTGCGCTAACAGCACAGGACAGTACAATACTACTAAAACAGGACAATAGACACAGTAAGTGACAGTGTAGCGCCAAACAGAACACAGTTTTAGTGTGGACGTGTCTGATATAACAGGTAGTGCAGAAGATACCTGCCAAGGAGTAACGATATAATTTTAAAAAGGTATAAATGTAAATATAACATGCTATGACTTAGTCTTCAGCAGATTAATTTATAGCAAATATGGAAATAGTAATTATTGTGGTAGCAGCTAGGTAAAGTGTATAATAGTGACAAATTAAATACTATATTTTTATAATACAGTAGCAGCAAAAATGTAACAGAGTCAGTGCATGTAATGTGCAAATATTACAATGGGAGTGGGGTGGTGTTCAGTTCAGTGTGTGTGTGTGTGTGTGTGTGTGTGTGTGTGTGTGCCAGTGTCAGTGTATGTCCAATCTCTGAGTATTGAGGAGTCTGATGGCTTGAGGGATGAAGCTGTTACGCAGTCTGGCCGTGAGGGCCTGAATGCTTCGGTACCTTTTTCCAGACGACAGGAGGGTGAAGAGTGTGAGGGGTTTGTGTGAGGGGTGTGTAGGGTCGGCTTTATGGATGTAACGTGTGGTGTAAATGTTTGTGATGGAGGGAAGAGAGACTCCAGTGATCTTCTCAGCTGTCTTCACTATCCTCTGCAGGGTCTTGCGATCCAATGATGTCCAATTTCTGAACCAGACAGTGATGCAGCTGCTCAGGATTCTCTCAATAGTTCCTCTGTAGAACGTTGGGAGGATGAGGGGTGGGAGATGGGCTTTTTTCAGCCTTCGCAGAAAGTAGAGATGCTGCTGGGCTTTCTTGGTTATGGAGCTGGTGTTGACGGACCAGGTGAGGTTATCTGTCAGGTAAACACCAAGGAATTTGGTGCTCTTGACGATCTCCATGGAGGAGCCATCGATGTTCAGCGGAGAGTGGTTGCGCCGTGCTCTTTTGAAGTCAACAACCATCTCTTTTGTTTTGTCTACATTCAGAGACAGGTTGTTGGCTCTGCACCAGTCCATTAGCCACTGCACCTCCTCTCTGTATGCTGACTCGTCGTTCTTGCTGATGAGACCCACCATGGTCATGTCATCTGCGAAATTGATGATGTGATTGGAGCCGTGCCTTGTTGCACAGTTGTGAGTCAGGAGAGTGAACAGCAGTGGACTGAGCACATACCCCTGAAGGGCCCCCGTGCTCAGTGTGGTGGTGCTAAAGATGCTGTTCCCCATCCAGACTGATTGAGGTCTCCCAGTTAGGAAGTACAGGATCCAGTTGCAGATGGAGGTGTTCAGGACCAGTAGGTTCAGCTTTCCAATCAGGTGCTGAAGAATGATTGTGTTGAATGCTGAAGGGAAGGGAATAGCATTCGAACGTAGGTATCCTTCTTGTCCAGGTGGGTGAGGGCCAGATGTAGGGTGGTGGCGATGGCATCATCTGTTGAGCGGTTGGTGGGATACGCAAACTGCAATGGGTCCACTGAGGGGCCTCGCGAGTCTCTTGAAGCATTTCATGATGATGGTTGTGAGTGCAACAGGACAGTAGTCATTGAGGCAAGACACTGAAGACTTCTTTGGCATGGGGACAATGGTGGTAGCCTTGAAGCATGTTGGAACGATGGCGCTGCTCAGGGAGATGTTGAAGATGTCAGTGAAACCATCTGCTAACTGGCCTGCACATCCTCTGAGCACTCTGCCAGGAATGTTCTCTGGTCCAGCAGCCTTCCGTGGGTTGACTCTGTGTAAAATTTTCCTCGTGGTTAGACACAGCACCTGGATGTTGGGAGGGGGAGTGGTCTTCCTCACTGTCACGTAATTCTGTGCCTCAAACCGAGCGTAGAAGTTGTTCGGTGCATCTGGAAGGGAGGCATCACTGTCAAAGGAGAGTGATGTTGTCCTGTAGTTGCTGATGACCTGAATCCGTGAAGTGACTCTGGATTTTCTGGGCGTGTGCGTGCTTTGCCACTCTGTGGGGCTGGGACAGTTTGGCCCTCGCTGTTCTTAGCAGAGGTCCTCAGCATTGCACGCACCTCCGCAGTCATCCAGGGCTTCTGGTTGGAATGTGTGGTGATGGTCTTGGAGACGTTGACGTCATCAATGCACTTGCTGATGTAGCTGGTCACTGATGCCGTGTATTCCTCCAGCAGATCATCATGAAGGTTGATTGGTGCATAATTTCTGTATTTTAACAGTGTCGGCCAATGTTAAACATGAACACCGGTTTCTCTGATGTCCATATGCTGTAAAAAAACAAAACAAAACAAAACAAAAAACAGGCTACGAAACAAAAAATAGCACCACTTTGGATCTGGAGAGGCCGCTGCATGCTACTGCTGCGCCGCCATCTTGGATCTATTTTGAATCACTTTGCCTTTAGATTGACTGCTAGCGAGCTAATCCTGTACTTTTTTGATAATAGGGAACAATGCTGCTGTTAAAACCGTTACTAATTTTGACATCCAGACAGTGCACTGGATCAACTGTCTTGTGTTTGTGCGTATGTGGGTGAGAGGAGGTGGGGTGGCGGTAACCTGATGTTTAGCGCACAGCATGTTGGCAAGGCTTGCTGGGACTTGTAGTTCAGTGCAGCACAGGTGGTATGGAAGCGGGCCAATTTAAAACTCATATCAGTACGTGGACCACATAGAAATGTGTAGCGGGCCTTGTGTTTGACATATGTATATGTATATTTGACTCATTACCTTTAGAAACAGTTTGTACCAGCAGCTCAGCGCTGTGGGATTTTGTAATGACATACAAATTTACTCATAGCTTATAGATATTTCTTATTTACTTATGTTTCCTGCCATCACATGCGCATTTGACATGTCACATTTACACAGGGCACCAAATTTCATCTCAGTCAAACTTATGGTTCCTGAGAAACAGTTATCTATATTTAGCACTGCCCCATGTATGAGCACCCAAACTTTGCATATGACTTCAGAATCTTGTCTTGTATATGTCTTTCAAGTTCTCACGAATCCATGCACCAGAGCACAAGTTTCCCAACACTGGTCCTGGAGTACCTCTTGTCCTGCACATTGTCTTTGCCCCACTCCCAATACAATTGATTCAACTAATTAGCTAATTAACAGCTCTTCATGAGATGAAGTGGGTGTGTTAGAGCAGGGAAAACGCTAAAACGTGCAGGACGTTGGGAATCTGTACATTAGAGTAAATTAGGCCCTGCCGTGCAAGAATTGATTTGCATGTGATGTCCAAATAGGGTTTACAAATGTCAGCATTATTTTCATAATAATTTAAGTCCTCACACCAGTTTTGTGAAGATATGGCATAAATCGTAGCCCTTTGTGCTTGGACGCCTAAGAGAACACCTGACAATGCAGATTCTGATGTAACACACTGTATTAATTAAATTAAATAGATAGGACAACAGAGGGTGTGGATCACACACACACACACACACACACACACACACACACACACTGCCTGAGACATCTTTAAATGTACAGTCATCTATGGAAGTCTGAGTCGCTGTCCAAACCTGTTCTACTGCAGTAATGAAATGATACACTTTACTATATTCTATATTTACTATTCAAGAAAACATTTTGTACAGCCGAGGCAAATTCAGTCTATGTGAAGATTTTAAGCGAAGGTTCCACCTTAACGGTTAATACATTTTCCTGATACCAATCTGCAGATGTGCATTCTGCTCCTATCACCCCAATAACTGACAGAAACTAGCACAAACACCAACAAGATCTCATAAAAATAAAACTAAAACTCTCCAGAGAGCTCAGCTTTGGGTAATGACCATTTGATATGGTTATGCAGTGTTTTTAAGCAGTGTTTTTGACTGACTCGGGTCTCTGTCATGGCAGCACAGGTCTCTAACACAATGTGCCATCCGCCTTTGCTCCATAAGGACTTAACATGTTCTGCCCTAGTAGGGCAAATGGTGGTATTTAGTAATTAAAATATATGTGCTGTTTTAGCATGAATTAATGAAAATAACCTTATTAATAGCCATCAAATAATCCTAAATCTATATAATTCCCTATTTGAAGCTAGTGCTAATGCCTTTGTAGGATACTGTAGCTGAGGTATGATTCACAAATTTGTAACCAAGACAGAATATACTGCTGTGGTAGAAAGCCATTAATCCAGGGGTTTTTGTTGACACCACAAGCAATTTTGAACAGTCACTACAAGACCGCCTTACAAGCAATTCTGATTATTCAACTATGCAATTACACTATGTAAATATTTTAATATATTATGCTATGTAAACTGTTTAAAGACATTTAATTATACAAATCAGCTTCAAGAACATATGCATATACAGTCTATACCCAGCACTTGGTACACTGCACATGTTCAACTCTTGCCGAAGGCCACATGTGCTCATAGCTGTCACCTGAAGGATTCTGTCATTTTTCTATAGCAAGCAACTTTTTTCTTGGTTACCAAGGTGATCTGTTACACCTCAAGCTTCATTGTACTCAGATCCTGTACAATTCTCCTGAACAATAAATGATATAGGTCAAGAAAAAGCAAGAGAAGAGCAGGAAGAGGTCTCTTCAGCAAGAAAACAGAAACTGTCCATGAAAGGAGAATATCAGCCATTATTCACTTCTGTGCAGTATTTTTCACCACCATGACTTCAGAGTTCATGCTATTACAAGCTCTCAGCAGAAGAAATGAAGTGTTCATTTAGAATTTTTATTATTATTTTATCTTGTTTGAACCATTTTTTTTATATTACAAAGGAAAAATATTTAGTATTACAAACATAAGTCCTCCACAAAGATCGTATACTATAAGCCATGCATTATGTGTTAAAAGAAACATTTAGCACCAGTTAAAAGACTATGTAACTATGGTTGTATGAACAAGCAATCAAACAAACAAGACAACCACTAGTGACAGTGACAGTCATGATGTGACAGTATGCAGTAGTATTTTATATAGAACATTGTGTTATCATTCCAATGGCAGACATGACCATTGCAATGTGCACTGAGGTGCCCAGGTAGCAGCAGCACATACTTCTTGGAGCAGCATGCCTCTGATTGATGATGATTTGATGATATAAGTAATGATGATCAAATCACCACAATTTGGCCAAATAGCACCATAAATGCACTGGCCATAACAACAAACCCTCAGGGTCCATGAAGGGGAACCTGCTGCAAAGTCTATTGATTGGTTAAAATGCATGGGTTCAACCAGCCAACAACACATGCAAGGAAACCGTATTGCTAAGGCATGTAGCTCTCCCACACATTTTGCTTGAAGTAACCATTAGCAAAAAAAAATAATAAATCTAACTTTAGAGAGACCCATTCCAATTCAGCATCTTGCATGGGCTCCTCATAAGAAAAGGGGATTTTGATAAGACAGCAGCAATGTTAGGGTGCCAAGTGGCCAGTTAATTTGGCTGTGTTCTTTTCTAGTTTCTGAAACTTCTCTCCAGGGCTTTCTTTGACCTCAGGTCCTAAAGAGCAACTCTGGCACATGGGGTAGGTTTTACAAGGTTGATTTGCATGTGTCCAGCAGCCTGGATTATGCCAACCTAACTTGGCGCTGTCCATAAACCATACTGATGGAGAGCCTCTTTGTTTTCCAGCCTAGATGTTCTACTGCCAAGAGTGAGGCTCTGACCAGCTCAATCACAGAGGGGTTGATAGCTGCATATTGGAGTGATTGTTCCAAGGCAAGTTGCAAAATGGATAACTGGATGAAGTGGTACAATCAGACATACAATGGCCAAGCACCAAATGCAGTCACACTGATGACATTCTGGTGAGGTGTTAAGACAATGCCTCAAGTACAGACAATTTGTATGTCTGAAAACTGTGCCTGTGTCTAGTAAAACCACCAGTGATATGATAGAAGAATCAATAGCAAGCACAATGAAAACCTGCCCAGCACCATGTGGAAGAGAACATTCAGTGATATGGACTGTCAACATACTGAACAATCCAATTAGGGCTGTTTCAATTTTAAGATTGCCTCTCATGGCCTGTTTGGAACCTGCCTGTGATGCCTGCAAACTTATAGAGGCCAATTCAGATGAATTTCCAGATGTTGCTGAAGCCGGAGTTGAGCACTGTCATTCAGAGTCAGATTCTCGGGCTATAAGGAGCAAGCATCGGTTTCAGGATCAATGATTTCTACTGAGCTATGTCTAATGCTAGGTTATACACTCATTTAGAAAGAAACTTGGATCAATTTCTCAGCTTTTTTCTGTACTTATCAGTCGTTGTTGGCCGTTTATGATTAGTAGGTTGCCTTGGCCGTGTCTCAGACACTGTGAGGTGAGTGACTGAGAGATAAGTGCAGTACTAAGCAACATAACAGAACTAGTGGATAGTTCATGAGTAATAGAGAACATACTGTATCTAGCAAGTGAACGAGCAAACCGAGCTCAATCTAGTATCCACAGGGTTCTGAATGGATCCAAAATACAAAATACATTGGATGTGAAGACATGAAAGGAGATAATACGAATCTGTCACCAGCTTTGGAGGACGGGTTACCTATAGATTCAACCACAGTTACAAGCTGTTACACAGATAGCTCCAAGGTGTACATGAGGTCTGATGTTAGATGAGCAGAAGAAAGGGAACAATGGTCCATGAAAGGTCTATGTTTGCATGCACAAGAAGGTATCCATGTGATTCTCACCACCCCAGGTGGTGAAATCAAATCACCATAGAATTATGATTTCTGCTAGAATAAAAACAGTTGCTACAAAGGGTCATTTTTCTTATAGTTAACACATGCTATGTGATTTACAACACTTCTACATAGCCCCCATATCTCAAAGTCAGAACATTTGCACTGATTTTAAATTGAATCTACAGTATATGTAAATGTATTGATTAATTTTGATTAAACCCCCTGTCAACCACAAAATGGTTTTGTCAGGTTCTAATAAATTAAACAGTGTACATTATACTTTATAATATACTTCTATACAAAATATTCACACGAGTCTCTCTCAACTTTCTTAATGAGTAGGCATTGTTGGAAATAAATTATACAAAACTAATACAATTTAGCCAACAGACTTTCATAAACTATGTACACATGTGGGCAGCAGAAATTGCTGTCAATTACGGATATTTTGCTCTCAATCATTCTCTCACAAAGAAACAAGCTCACATGCACACACACACACACACACACACACACACATGCACACACTAATGCAAATACAAACAAGCCTACCGAATTTCAAAAGAAAACGCAAAGTAAATCAAACTTGGGGCGTGGGATGGAGCTTATTCAAGACATCACAAATTGTAAAATAAAGTACATGTATAGTATATTATTTGATATAGCATGTGCTACGTATTGATTCCCACCTCCACCCTGTGTGTACGGAGTTTGCATTTTCTACCTGCGCTTCGGGGGTTACCTCCAGGTTATTCTGGTTTCCTCCTCCAGTCCAATGACATGCACTGTAGGCTGATTGGCATTTCCAAATTGTCCGTAATGTGTGACTGTGTGTGTGATTGTGCCTTGCGATGGGTTGGCACCCTATCCAGGGTGTCCCCAGCCTTGTGCCCTGAGTCCCCTGGGACAGGCTCCAGGCTGTTTGCGAAAGTGTGTAGGATAAGCGATACAGAAAATGGATGGATGGATATGCTATCATAAGCCTAAGAAAAATTATGTGTGCATTAAAATACTTTCTATGCATATCTTCTTGATTTCATTTCTATTTCTGAATGTAAGACCCACCACTATGTACAATATTTAATAAACTGCCATTTATCACACATGCATATGCACAGCTGCACACAGCATCCCTTTAAAATGTCCCTTTAAAGGGTGATTTTATAGATTTTATGTGTGTGCAATCTATTGTCCCAATTACATACAGAAAACTTGCAATGGTGTGAAATCCCTCATCATTGTTGTTTTTTTCCACTGCCTTATTTGAAAATGAAATGTTTTGAGTTATGAGTTTTATGAATGCATGTACGATGTGTCATTCAGCCCATAGTTGGTTGAGAAATGTATCCAATTGCTCGATGAAACGTGCTTGTGGCTAAAAACCCTAGAGTAGAAAGGACTTGAGTGTGCACAGAGATGCTATACTGCATTTTGTTTGGCCTCTCCAACGGTTTCTGGCAGAGATCAATGAAAATTGCACTGGGCAAACTAAGTGATGAGCCACTCATCACTCTCAACTAAGAGCTTCTTATGCTCTTAAAAACACATTCTCAGCCAAAGCTGCCTGTGCCAAATCTTCAAGCAAGGAACCATAGCCTGCATCATCCCAATCGATCTTTAGAATGTGCATTTAATATAATTTTACTTTTCAATTCATCTGTGTCACCTGTCTAAACCTTGTTGTGAGCACCACAGTGAGCAACTACTGTCAATTATGCTGAAGTGATTGACCATAAGTGTAGGAGCTTGTCATATTCAGTTTACCCATGATTACACTTTTCTGCACTAGGCATTTCTGCATACACATGATCAGGAGTAGTTCTAAATATACACACATCCTCACACATGAGAAGAACTTGATCGATCACATTTTACAGTATATATAGAAATGCATAGGCATGGGCATGGTTTACACACAAAACTACTGTATATGTACAAAAGGCTGATAAAATGAGACCCTAGAAGAGCAGTTTCTTGACTACAGAAACTACTCAAATTCTTGTACAAGCGCTAATCATTTCCACACTTGACTATTTCCACAAGGACTCTCTCCTTGCTGACTCTCTACTTGCTTGCCATTCATATGCCATGTCTCTTCCACGGAGTGTTCAGAGTGCTGCTGCTCATCTAACTCATAACCTCTTATTTCTCTCATGGTACTACCCAACTGGGGTCACCTCTCAAGCTTCCTTCATAAGCAGCTCTTGTCCAAAACCCTTGTTCCTGCATTCCAGGCCTCAATAGATTATGCAGCACAAAATACTGTTCACATGGTCCAATTTCAGGTTATGATTCTTTAGACATTTTCCAAGCAGTGAACTCAGTTGGTTGTACTTTTTTAACTCCCACTGGATGAGGGCATACCTAAATACTAAATGCTAACGTAAATAGAAAATGTCCAACTGCAAGTAAGAAAAGACACAACAGTAATGCAGTGACTCATCATATAACATCATATAATAAGGTCTAAGTACTCACAGTAGAGTCACTTAGTCAAAGGGAGGAGGCTATTGTTTCTCAGGATGACCACTAATGATATTAACTTGCCATTACCAGATAATTATAGTAGTAATGCTGGGAACACTCTCAGACCCTTGTAGCTGGATGGATGGATGGATTGATGGAGGAATGGATGGATGCAGAGATAATGAAGAGATTAATTCACAAATGACATTACAGCTACTTAGACATGGATGGATGGATGGATGGATGTATGGATAATATATACAGGGTGTCCCAAAAGTCTCTATACATAGGGGAAATGAACACTTTTTACCAAATTGTAACACACATGGAGTTGTCTCTCCCACTCATGATGTTAACACATTTATTGTTAACACATCTAGCATTATGCATGCAATTGCATATCCATCGCAGCCTTGCAACAGCTTTCTGATCCAGCCATGAGAATGATTTCAATAAGTTATTTTGTCAAAGTCATTTTAAAGACTATCTGAAAAAAACAAAGTTTTATATATATATATATATATATATATATATATATATATATATATATATATATATATATGTATACACATTTTCCTAAAAATTATGCATAGTATAATTAATAATACATAGATAACATTAAGCCACTTAGATCTACAACAACATTTAAGTCATTTGTCAGATGCTTTTATTCAAAGTGACTTAGAATGAAGCTGAGCAGTTAAGGGTTTTGCTCAAGGACCCAACAGTGGCAGTTTGGCAGTACTGGGGTTCAAACTCCTTCTGATCAGAAGCTCAGAGTCCTAACCACTGAGCCATCACTGCCCAGGTGGATGGATGGATGGATTAAAGGACAGACAGACAGACAAACAGACAGATAGATAGATAGGTAGGTGGGTGGGTGGGTAGGTGGGTAGGTAGATAGATAATGGATTACTAAACAGATAATAGCCATGTAAACGGGGATGAATGGACAGATTAATACATTAATGACTTTATAGCAACTTAGAACTTTCAGAGTCTCTGTACAGTGTTAAAGAAGAGTGAAATCCAGACAAACATGATGCTGTAACATGGGCTATCAAGCTGTGCTGCAACTGATGAAGAGCTCTTCAAATAAGTGAAAATTTTGATTGTAATCTAACAAATTAGTCTCAGTGTCTATGTGTACAACAAACAGAGTGAGAGAGAGAGAGAGAGAGAGAGAGAGAGAGAGAGAGAGAGATGACAAGTGGAGTATACAAAGTAGGTCAAAGCATCTCCTTGGCCAATAAAAGCCATTTCTTTATTCAATAATTATAGGTTTGAAGCATTTAAGAGACACACAGATTCTTATTCTATTTTAAAGGGGCTAGAGTGTTGGAGCAGACTTACACACACTTATTTATCCTAAATTCCCTAATGAGCTCAATCACTGCACCTTTTCACAGCAGCTGCCTGGCAGCACCTCAAATTAAATTACACCGTCAGTCCACCAGGGAATAAACAAAGTGTACTCTAATTCACAACAGCTTAGATTCCAGCTGTCATGAGTTCTGCAATGGAGTTGGCCAGTAAAACAATTCTATACTGGTATATTATACTGGGTTACATAAACTATATTTAACCCAGAAAAAAAAGCAAAAAACAAAACATGCACATTAGTATAAGGCTCGTACTGTCATGTCACAGTCACTTGTGAGAAATCTGCCTTTTTTATTATTATATTTGAACAGTTGTGGTGTATTCATGCAAAGTAAAAAATTGCTGTTTTGGTATTGTTTGTTGGTATGCAAATCTGTAACCTATAGTTATAAATTTATAAGTTGCACATGAGCTTTGAGTGTCTTTTTTTTGAATGACTCAAAGTGCACATGCAAAAAGAAAAATAAGAAAAGAGAATTTCACACACTTTAAAAGTTGACTCGTGTATGAAAGTAATGTCATGTAAAGTTGCATAAAGATGGTGGGAAGTCTAGGCTTTAATCCTACAGTGATGGTTCAAAGACATTCTTGAGTCTCTTTGGCATTATTTCATCCTTCTTAACAAGAACAAAAACTCACAACTCAGTTGCACAACCTTATCAAGCCAGTAGGCACTTTTATCAGCAGAGTATTAAGCTCTTCAGCTTCTATCAGAGCTTTAAGATGCATCCAGTAGCTCAAATAAACTAGCATTCAATCTTTGCCAGGTACTTGAGAGAAGGTTATAACTGGCCTTGAATAGCCGTCTGAGGTCAGACAACTTACAAAGGCACACAAGGAATCCAAACGTTAGGAGCTCAGATTGGAGCTCTGACAATAAGGATAGGGAGAAAGTACTCACTGCTTCCTCATCTGCAAACTGAATTCCATTATCAGCAGAAGGGGAAAGACTCTTCTCTGTAGACTGACCAGTGCTCCTGCAGTTGGCATTCACTCACAGGAATCTGAAACAGAGAGAGAGAAAGAGAGAGAGAGGGGGTAAAGAAAAAACACTTACTTGACCCAGCTCAGCTGTAATACTGTGTACAAATGTGTCTTTTTTTCTGTGCTCCATCATGCAAAAATCTTTTGGAGATTTCCTGAGGGACAATGAATGAATGATCCATCCATCCATCCACATTTAGTGTGTATAGTACTATTATACAAAATATTATAGATTGTAATATAATAAAACATGATGTGAGAAGATGATGAGCAAAAATATATCATACATAAACATATATAACATACCAGTACGGTTATATGTGGAAACATTACAGGAATTCTGGTGATCCTATAAGGGTTTATAGCAGAATTTTGTATTTTCTCATATTGGTTGAAATTAAAATGAAATGGGTCCTAAATAGAACTTTTGATAGGCTTTAATGGAATCCAGAGATCCTACAGGACTCTGGTAATTTCCGTCTTTACAGATCATCTGGTCTCACATTTACATTTGCAATTACGGCATTTGGCAGACGCCCTTATCCAGAGCGACTTACAGAAGTGCAGAAGTCTCTATCAATAAATACATCCCGATACTCACTAGGCCACGGATTATGAATACCATTAGTCTTAAAACTCTGTTGGGTGGTAATATAGTAAGGAAACACAGAAATTGTTTCTTTTTTTTAAGTGAAAAGTGCTAATTTAAGTACTTTAGGAAGAGGTAGGTCTTTAGATGTCATTTGAAAACCGCTAGTGACTGTTCAGACATCTAAGGGAAGTTCTTTCCACCAACTAGGCATTAGAACAGAGAAGAGTCTTGATGCATGCCTTCCCTGTACCCTGAGAGATGATGGCAACAGTCTAACAGTGCTAGAGGTTCGGCGGGAGCGTGGGGAAGTGTGGGGTGTGATAGGTGTTTTGAGGTAAGTGGGTGCTGGTCCATTTTTGGCTTTGTAGGCAAGCCTCAGAGTTTTAAATCTGATGTGGGCAGCTACAGGGAGCCAGTGGAGGGGGTGTAACAATGGAGTGGTGTGAGAGAACTTAGGAAAGTTTGAAAATAAGTTAAGCAGCTGCATTCTGGATCAGTTGCAGAGGTTGGATGGTGCTCAGAGGAATTAATAATACTGATGTAATAGACTGTGGTTTAACGAAGATCCAATGGACTTTGTGACATCTGTAATGACATGATCATTACAGATATCACAAAGTCCACTGGAGCTTTGTTAAAGCACAGTCTATTACATCAATTACACTTCAAGTTGTCTGCAAGAAAAGTACTGATATATACCATTCAAGGTTTCCAAACTGTAACAGGCATTTATTCTATTACAATTCCAATAAATGGAACAGTTTAGCATATCATTACATCCTGATGAGAACATGTTTCATGGAAACCTATTAAGTTAATTGCCATTAGCAAGTAAAGTAATATTTCTTTTTCTTTTTCAAAAGAAGTATACTTCCATTAAATTTGACCTGGAAGTGTCTAGGACCTTGAAGTTTTCTTTTCTCCCACCTAAAGGTAGGAGGATGTATGAAATGTTTATTGGAATCCTTTTATAAGAAAATACACTGCAATTCTGACATTTTATATAGCACTACTAAAGTGGTCCTGTCCTACAATCGGTGGCATTTACATCTCTGTCCACTTGAGCCAGAGCCACAAAGCACACAATTCTCACCTAATGAGCTGAAAATGGGAAATATACGCACACCAAAATGAATAAAGAAAGAAAACGTGTCTCATATTGCATAATATAGCAATAATGCAGCAACATTGTGGTGTTGCTCATGCAAAAATATGCTTTTAGCAATGGTACTAATTTCCCTACAGTGAAATATTAGGTAAAAGTTAATACTGATTTTGCACTAGAACTAGAGGTAGAATAATTAGAACACAACTTTGTTATTTTTCCCACCGGGCAGAAAGGCAACAGAAATATGAGAATATGGGTCACGGTAGATACAATGGATATAAAAAGTCTACACACCCCTATTAAAATGAAGACAAATCATGTCAGCATAACAATTTCTACCTTTATTGTGAAATTGCAACCTATAAATTAAAGTGAAAAAACGATAAGAATCATTTTATTAAAATAAAAAAAAAATGTTCAATAACCTGGTAGCATAAGTGTGATCACCACTACACTAATACTCAGTTGAAGCACCTTTAAATTTTATCACAGTATTCCATTTATTTGGGTAAGAGTCAATCAGTTTGCAGATGGTTTGGGGTAATTTATTTGAGCTTGGATGTTTTTGTGAGAACGGGCTTTCGTCTAGCCACCCTACCCCATAGTCCAGACAAGAAGAATATGTGAGATTGTTGTGACGTGCAGAAAGTAATGAATACTTGTCAGATATTCCTGCAGCTCCTATAATGTTTCCATTGGTCTCTTGGGAGCCTCCCTGGTAAGTTTTTGTCTTGTCCTTTTGTAAACTTTGGAGGGATGTCCTGTTCTTGTTAATGTCACTGTCACTTCATGGTGTTCCATGGTACATCTTATGTTTTGGAATTTTTTAAAAAAAAAAAAACCCTCTCCTGATCAATATCTTTCAACAAGTGAGATACTGTGCATGCTTTGTAAGCTCTTTGTGGACCATGCCTTCAGTAGTCAAATAAAACCTGAAAAAATCCTACAGAAACAGCTGGTCTTTATTTGGGGTTAATCAGAATAATTTAATTGATGACAGCTGTATGATACTTACTTTTGAACATGAGATTGAATGTGATTGATTCATACCGAACACAGCCACATCCCCTAAAGGGTGTGCACACTTGTGCAACCAGGTAACCAGGTTGTTGTAACTTTTTTATTTTTCCAAAATTGTTTTTCACTTAATTTTTTATACCTTCTAATTTCATAGAGACTTTTTATATCCATTGTAGATGCATACTGAGTCACCCCTAAGTTAATTTCAAAACTAATTATATATTCAAATTGCAAGAAAGCAATTAAGAATTCAGGGGTGCTTGTGTGGGTGTCTGTCTGAGTGTTAAGACTACACAGATGTGTCAGAGACTTTGTGTGCATATGTATATGTAGAATGATCCCAAATGGATCAGTGAGCCACTGTGTGTGTACGTCTCCTATGCATGAGACTGTGCCGGGTCGTTGCATCATTAATACTGAATTAATTTCCTAGTCTCATAATTATCCGTCTATGATACTGATTACTTTTGACACTGGGAACAGCATTTGTCACAGACAACAGCTTACGCTTAACAACAAAAAGTTACAGAACAAAGTGCAGTTCTCTAGTGCCCTTCTCCTTGTTGACCTCTCAGTGCCGGACTGCAGTCTATCTCTAATTTAAATACAATGTCCTTGACTAGTTCTCTGAAATAACACCACATCCTTGCTTCCTCTCCTGCTTCCTATTCACTTTATGTCTGGCAAAGTGCAGCTGAGGATTATTGCTCTTTGCTGTCCAAACCTGCCAGTGCTTGGAAATTAAATGTCAGCCCCTCTTCTTCCACTGCAGTTGAAGAGGAATAGTAATAAAGAATAAAGAGCAACTAAATCAACAAGAACCATTATCTATAATGTATCTATAATACATTCTTAGTGCAGATCAATAGCAAGGGCAAGTGGTTGTGGTCTAAACCAGAAGGAAACACTGAAAAACTCTGCACAGTCAATTAAATATCAATTTAGAAGTAAAATGCTGGTCTATGTAGCACCCCAGACTTTGTAAATGAAATTTATGTGGACCACCAACATCCAAACATTCAGGACACAATTCAGAAAGCATACAATCTTGCACTAAAATTCAGTTTCTAGCTTAGGCAGCATGCATGCTTTTTCTGTATTTGTTTAATCGTATTAATTTCAAAACAGCTAGCTTCAGCTAACATTAAAATGACTGACCATACAATTTACCTAAAGGAGACAAATTATTGGATGGATATTAAGAGTATTTTTCCTGCAGGCATGCTGCCTACACTGTGCCCTAAATAACATAACATGAATTTAGCAAATTATGAATTTTAAGATAAAACTAACTTAATTTTAACCAGGTCATCAGAAATACTATTTATATCCTTACTGATACATGGTGAGATTTTACTGAAGTAAAATTGCAGTTACTCATCTAAATAAATACCCTGATAAACATTGAAGTACAGCTTCAAATTCTTCACTTAAGTTTAAAAACGTAGCAGAAATGTATAAACCTGTAAATTTCCTTAAAGTATGAAAACACAAGAAAGATTCACAAACAAAAAAGATGATCGTAAATCAGTGCCCCTAAATTTGTTTACCAAGGAACCAGTGAAATATGGGGATACATCAACTAAAGTTAACTAACCATAGCTTTAATCTTTATCTTTAAACATTAGCTAACATGATAATAACTCTGCCCATCCAAACGAGTTGAATGCTAATGCTAGATGTCACAATGTACCCTGCCATAATAAAAACAATGTGTACATACCAGCAGACAGTGATTGGTATTATGTCTCATTCTTGCTGTCATATTTGTTAGGAATTTAGATCAACTACTAAAGCTGTCTAACATTAAAAAAATAATTCTAAAATCCTTATGAGTTATGACTATATAGAAATGTGTGATGTGTTTGAAATTGTAGTGAGTAGAAGGCATTTCCCTTTTGAAATGTAGCAATTAAAGGTCCAAAGTGTTTATTTCCCACCTCTGCTGCTATGGAAAAAATACACAACACCTTCACTTTATTCTGGGGATTAATTTAACGGATTGGACCCCAACGGCTCCTTCTCTCATTGGGGGAAAAAGGTTTACCTAATATGTGGTTCAATATCTGTCATTCTTTTTATCACCATTGCTGAAATGTTCACATTACGTAAAAAATAGATAATCCATGGCTAGGTGTGCATTACACGATTTTAATGCATCACAAGTCAAAGAACGTCCAAGAAACCATACTATGGTCACTTGCCAGCATTGACAAGATAAAGCTGTCATTGATGTTTGCAGGGCAAAATTTGACTGAAAGGATAAAAGTAACTAATTAGATTTCGTTAGTTATTTTATATAGGGGTTGTTAGATCTAGAATTCTGCCTGCTCTAAATCATACACAGAGATAAAGTAGTGCGATTAGATTACATTTATTTGAATGAATTTTAATAAATAGTTCAAAGTAGGTAATCCAAGGTAGACTTCAAATTGATTAAATGATTAAATAGCCTTTATTTAAATGGCTATTTCATAGTAGAAATATTAAAATAAGGGAATAATTAAATTATTAAATAAAGGCTTTTTAATAATTTCAATTGGACGTGTGCCTTGGATTACCTTCTTTGGATTAATTTTTTTCCCCATGAAAGAGCACCTTCATACATACACCATAGAACTTTTGACCATACCGGATTTGTTTATAATAAATAGTTATTAGAGAGAGAGGAAGCGAGAGAGATTGTGTGTGTGTGTGTGTGTGTGTGTGTGTGAGTGTGTGTGTGTGTGTGAATTACCTGTGACTGTATGTTACTATGGTTACAACTGTTTACAGGAAGTGCATTCATTTAGAACTGTAATTAAACTTACTGGAACTACCTGTGCTTTCAACGTTTTGAACAAACATCTTCCAGCCAACCAGAATCGAGTATTCAGACAGACCATTGTACATAATTAATAATACTACTTGAATTGTCTTTTCACAAAATACTTTCATACTCTTAGGCTGACTTTACACTGTTAGATTTTTAGCCTAATTTTGTGGTCGTATGGAAAAATTGCACATTGTAAAATAATTATTTGATCATGAGTTGAGAACGAATGCATATATATTAGAATGCATAATGTGACCCGCTCATCAGCAGCTGATTTAGTGCCATTACGACCAATGACAGCTGACGACAAAGTTCTGACAGTGTCAGAAAATATTTATTAGAACCTCATTGTGAGAACAGTGCTATGATGCTTGTCTAAAAGCTAGGAGGACAGCATATGTGCAACTCAATTGACAGCTAGAAATATGGTACTGGCAATGGCAAAACTAAAAGGCATGCTGATTGACAGGGGAAAAAAACATATTACTTTAAGTTTTTAACGTATTACTTTAAGTTTTGTTGTCTGCTCTTTCGTGTAATCTGTATATTGATTAGACAATGTGTGCTTTTTCTATATACTTTTAGTTTCTCCTCCAAAACATATTTTGGGGAAAAAGGATGATAGATAATGCTAAATAATCCACTTTTCCACATTCATTACATTCAATCTGTACCACGACTGCTGATGACCCAGGGGTGGACTTAGCACTAGGTAAAGCTAGGAAACCGCCTTGGGCCCCCCAGAAGCCAAAGGCCCCCCAAAAATGCAAATTATATGTATTTTTCATTATTACTGCTAAATAAAATATGCAGAAAATTTAAATATCGATGTTAAAACACTGAAATTAGGGCCCATAAATCACTAAATCACTGCATATACCGCACACATCCCTGAAATGGGAGAGATATTAGCCTATATAGAGATGAATTATAGGGGCCGTGTCACTCAAATGTGTAATCAAATGGCACAACTGTCACTGCCACTCAAAGATTGGCTGTGTGAATCTACAGTGCTGGGATCATTACATCTAGCTCAGAGCCTCATTTTATATGTTTCAGTGTTATTATTACGACCACTGGTGGTGCTGTTGTTATCAAAAAAAAAAAAGAGAAAAAAAAAATAATAAAATTAAATAAAAAATCTTATTAATTATAATCTGATTATAATCATATTTCTTTGGCTCATGAAACAGGAGATTTTAGCTGTAATCTCCTTTTTTTCAATTGAATCTCATGTAGAGATACTACAGAGATAATACAATCTCTGTTCAGATTTTCTTTTACTATGGGATGTAAACAGACCTACCAATTTGTAGCAAGTTTTAATGATGCTTTAGTAAAACTTTAACGAATGGCTTTAATAAGTAAGCTAAACATATTAAAACATGTTAAGCTTCTAACATGTGGCTAAGAATCATGTGTATTTGACGTTTGTGGAACGTGGGTGGATCTATTCTTATACACAGCTGTATGAGAACCATTATTTTTCATTCTGTGTGTATGCATTATGTATTACTACATATATACAACCAGCTTTGTGGTGTACTTCATCCTTCAATGCAACATGACCACTTGATTTTCAAAAAGCCAAAAATCTGTACTGAAGAAAAAACTAGACATAAAGTATTATCACAATATGTATTCTGCACTATGTATTCATCTTAGCATTGCTGGTAACTTAAAAAAACTATATATGTCAACTAGTTTATTGTGAATGTGACCAAGCTTTTTCTTAAAGACAGCTATTAGAATTTAATGGATAAGACTAGTATAGAATGAAATAAACCAGAATAGAATAAAATAGAACAGAACATAACAGAATAGAAGTAGAACTGCAGAACTGAGTAGAATTCGATAGAACTGAATACATTTATTGTCATCATATGAGTACACTGAAATTAGATTTGCATCTTCCATTGTTATAAGAATAGAGCTGTATGTAATAGAAATACAATAACACTGCACATGATACTCTATAACATCTAGTACACACATACTCTATTACTATTAAAACCTTTTGAACGTACTGAAACATAAATTAGAACTGAGTCAAAAAAAAATAATTCTAGAAGAATCCGGACTCTCGTTAAGCGCTGGAACATTTGCATTCAACAAAATGGAAATTACGTAGAAAACATAATACACTTTTTGACACCTATATACAATAAGCAATGCAAAATAAAAAAAATGAAGGTTGTCCATTTGACTCTCATTCATATTATTAACAATGGCTAATGGTTAGCGATTCATTTCTAAAAAATAATATCGCTGATATATTTATTTTCTCAGTGGATATTTTTTTATTCTAACCCTAACTAGCTGTGATCATTTACATAAAATTCACTGTTTATTATCAAATTCAGGATAAAGAAGGTTGTGACTGCCTTAAGCTTTTCTTCATCTTCTTATTGCATACTTTTTTACACACCAAAAAATAATTCTAAACTACACACAAAAATTAATCACTATGGGGTAATTTTGAGGAAACGGGGTCAGGTAGCCATATGACCGGCATACCATGCTGCATACTACCACAATTTTGAACAAAGCCTTACAAAACTATTAAGGCTGAAGTGGATTCACATTTCATATCCAGCACACATGCCCTCTGTATTTTGTCCTAAATTTAACGCATGTTTCTCTGTATTCTGCAGGCATTTGAACTAATGAGATTATGTGGTAATGTAAAGCATTCATTCAGCTTTAAAACTTGCAGAGTAGACAGTATTCACAGCCGCAGAGGAAGTACTAAATTTGCACACATGTATCTGAAGACAAGCCCATACCCTGTTATGTATATTCACACTGCTTTGTTTTCCTTATTAGCTTAACTATAAACGACTGTTCCCTCACTTTCCCTCTCGCAGGCCTATATTACTTTATCATGATTTCTGTCTGCCCAGCTGCTCACCAAAGCACGTGTATCATCAAGCACTTTGTTGTACTATAATTTCACTATGTTGTAATATTGTTATTTTCAATGTGTTTGCAAAAAAGAAGTACAAAATTAGGGCCTGTAAAAAAAGGAAAGCGAAATTAATCAAAACCAATTCATTCTACTTTCAATTCCAGCTGCTTTTGAGTTCTGAGGCAGGCAACTGAATCGAAATGACAAGGCAACGATTTATTAAAATCTCTTTCCACCACTGAGTGTACCCCTGCACTGGCTCAGCCTGCTTGAAATGTCTGTGTTTCATGTGAATTCAATTTTTAAATAGAGACTGAATTGCAGAAACCAGCACGTTGAATTTGTTCCTAAAATGAGCTACTTGCTTGTATCCTGGTGACAGAAATCAAATCTCTGAAACTCATTTAAGACCCTCGGATTGTCAGAACTACATACCAGTACACAGTTTAGAAATAAACAACTTCATTCATGCAGTGCAAGTTTCTATGCATTAAATAAAGTCAAGTGGGTTTTTATTGTCATTGTCATATAGCTGTATACATTGGAACAAAATGGTGTTTCTCCAGGACCATGGTGCAACACATAACAGTACGCAAGACTACATAAAGTGCACATACACAACAGTGTGAGATGAGTGCAGGACAATAAATACACAGGACAATAAATACACAAGACAATAAATACACCGAACATAGGCTGTAAACTGTAAACTATTGGTAGGGTAGCAGCAATACGTTTAGTGTCTGGGTGATAAAGTGTGATTGAGAACAGAACCAGTCAGCAGTAGTCATTTTACCAAAAGTCTGGGTGGTCATTTAACAAAATGATCAAATGTGCATTAGTAGCGGATGTCTAAGGGATATTAGAAATCTGACATAGAAGCTTTGAGCTGTCGAGATCTCAACTTGCCATGCTGCAACGGGTTAATGGGTTGTAGGAGTGCAAAATTACATCTCATCTTTAGTGCACTCTCTCAACCCGTCTAATTTTTCACATGTGAAGTCGAGAATAGATTGTGACACAGAGGATCTATCAGTAGGAAGGATCCATCTTGGATTTTTATAGGGTCATGGGCTGAATTAATGTACTATTAAGGTACACTTTGTTAAACCGAGCTCTTACTGCTGACAAAGAAGTCAGTTATGTCACAAATTCCTTTATAAATTCCACAAAACGCATCAGAAACTTTACAGCAAACCACTAAAGCCAGAAAAGAGATGGGACTGAAGAGATTTCTTGAATAGAAATGAAGAGATGAAAAGTGAAAATGTGGCATTACTTTGGGAAGCTTATACATGATTATTTCACATCATAAGAAGGTTATTTTGTTCAAAAACTTGACTCTGAAATCCACCATCGGCTACAGCAGTCTTTATTTACTACTAATGGGAAATTACAAGGAATGTGTTGGAAGTTGAGAAAGACTGAACAATGGGTCCCTCACTTCCGATTGGTCTAGAATCTTAAGCCCCACCCATTCACCTCATTATTGCTTTCACCTTTGTCTTGTTAGCTACATAAATAGTGTGAATAAATATTATTTCTGATTGTATGCTGCAAAATCTCATAAGAATTCTCATTGTGTCCTTCAAACAATTCTGCCTGCTTAAACACTGATGCATCAAATCGCTCTAATAAAACTTGTATGCATTGTACAGTCTTTGACTTCCATTTGTCACATGAGAGAAGTTTATTTATGTAAAACCTGCCAACGTGCTCATTCAACCTCCTACAGCTGTCCCCTTCTAGCGCTCTACCTGAAAATCTGTCATGCTCCACTGAATGCTGCCCAGCCTGCTCCTCTCTGATTTGTATATTTGCATATGTTTGTGTGACTAATTACAGCATAGCTAATCTTGGCTTTGGAAAGAACTTATTAAATTTTGGAGTTATTTACTCTAAGCAGTCACTTTGAGTCGGCTACATCACTTTAATGCTGTTGCTAGAAATATAGGAAGAAAAGCAGACATACTTACGTACTTAATTTAAATACAACCAACTACAGTACAGTTCACAGCCAAACATAGGGGAAGTCAATTAAATTGGTAACTGTCCAGTTGTGTAAAATTCCTTATTTACAAAGGTGCGGATAAGCAACTAATATGTCTTAATAGTGGCAGATGTTAGCTTAATGCTTATTCATGACAATTCAAAGTGGTTAAGTTTTATTTTGCAGTGGCTCTTCATATCACCACATTTGCCTGGTGCCATGGACTCGGGAATAGAGAGGTTTTCTGTTTTGTGTGTGTGTGTGTGTGTGTGTGTGTGTGTGTGTTGGGGGGGGGGGTTTGGGGAGGGGGTGCATTTTTACAAGATCATGTTGGCAGGATTCACATGTTTTTGAGATAGCCCGAGTGGGGGGTTATATGGTTGTTGAAATGCTGTTAAAGTATTGAATGAAGGAATATGTCCAATACTTCAGCATGTACATGTTTGCTGTTAGTTCACTTAGACCAAATCTTCTAACACATTCCTGTACAAAAGAGTATACTGTAGTTTGTCAAAGGGGAATGATGACCTGAGCTACCTGACAATACAAAATGCCCACTAGAAGCTCCAAAATGGCTTCTAAAAAGGATAAATTGAAGCACAGTACTGTAACAGAGCTTCATAATGTATATGACTTCAGCATACTATGCTTACTGACTATAATCAGAGATTACTGATTTCCAGGAAAAAGTCTCATGGTGTTTAAAAGGAGATAAAATGCTCTACATGAACAGCATATCAGTATCCCATTACTGAAATATAGTTATAAAGTTTCACAAATTAATTTGCATATAAAACTGTTCCTTGATTCCATAATTCTTATAAAGCTTTAGGGTTTTTTTTTTTCCACTGATATTGATAGACTCTGAAGCTCTCTTAAAAGGATCTAGGTGTTACTGAATGTACCAGGACTTTAGCAAGCTGTGTGTATGTGTGTGTGTGTGTGTGTGTGTGTGTGTGTGTGTGTGCGTGTGTGCGCGCACACTGGCAAATCCAAAGCCTCATCGACTGGGCTATAAGCAAGAACACTCAGGATGGATTACACCCTTCAGAGCCATTTTGCCTCAGCCCCTCAACCATAAGACCAGCGGATTAAGCAATATAGCGAGGCAACTGATTGCAAAGGGCGAAATTAATATTTGCTTCTGTTTTTCTAAAAAAGCAGGTTTAGAATAGAAAATTAGCTGAGAACAATCTGCCCAAAAATTTCAGCTACCAGCAATATGGTGGCCTGAAACTGAGTCTGATATTGTAGAGAACAATTAACACAAATTGTCTATGGAACAGATGAGGCATAGTCCCTAAAGCTACAAGATGAACAACAAGGTAGCTGTCAAACCAGCACATTTACAGCATTTAGCAAGTCCTTATCTAAAGTGAAATACAGAAATGCTTTACTGTTTTCATCATAAACATATCATGCTAGTAAATTCTGTCATAGTCCAACAACACCACTAAAATAAAACCTTGTTAGAGAGGTTAGTACAGCAACAAAAACAGTGCTATTACCAGAGTCAGAGTCAATGCTCAGAGTATTTGTTCAAACAGGCTACAAATCAGGAAGTAATATATAGTTGCACCCAAAATTATTCAACCTCACCTGGATTTACAAATGCAAGCTTTCCTACAGACCTAGAATATTTTACAATTGTAAAGGTAATTACCTGTGTATTAGTTTCGTGACCTATTCAAAGTGAAAGTGTATGATGTCTTACATCTGGGTAAAAGGATATTTAAAAGGATATATAATCTAGGCATGTCATAATTATTCAACCCTATTCAATACTGTTGGTTTTTAAATCACTTGCTAGTCTGCAAGGATACAGAATAAGCCTTAGTTAGGTCATTGGGAACTCTATAATGACAAGCAAAAAAGCAAGAAGATATCTCAGACACTTACATTTCCAAGAGACAAAGTTGGCAGTGTCAGTTTAAAACTCATTGTAAAGAAGCAAAATTACCTGGGTATGGAAGATTGAACAAAATTTCACCAAGAGGAATCTGACATTTGAACAGGGGGGGAACTAATTACTGCCAAAAACATATCATGCTAGTAAATTAAGTCATAGTCCAACAATACAAATACCACTAAAATAAAAGCTCCATAGAAAGGTTAGTGCACCAACAAAAACAGTGCTATTGCCAGTACGTGTCATTGCTATGCTTAGTATTTTCCACTGATGGATGGAGTACAGAGCAGCTGACAAATTGCACAAAGCAACAGATGTACCACCAGCAGTAATTGAGATTACAGTGGACCAACCCTTTCCTTTCAGCCAGAACTTATATTTTAGTTCTCTGTTAGGTAACTAGCCATTTTTGTGGGATATTTGCTGTTTGAGCACAGATACACTGCAGTATCAGCCATGTATGAGCATCGCTGCTTGAACAGGCAATCACATCAGGCAGCTAACTGGGTGACAGTAGCTAAAAGACAAGCTCTTGTTAAAAGTAAGAATTACCTAAGATTTTTGTTGTTGTTGATTTTGTTTGTTTGATTTTATTCAAGACAGCAGCTAATTATATCTTTAGCATCACAAGTACTTTTTGTTTTTCCTCTGCAATTATGTAATGGCATCTTACCATTTTTATATCGTAGACACAGGTGGCCTTGTCTAAATTAACAATAACCAAATCAGGGAAATGCTGTTGAAATGGCTTCCTATTTCAGAGAAATACATAAAGCGTGGAGGTATAGAACTTTTTTTCCCCGTACTAGTTAAGTGTTAATTAGTGCCAAGGAAAGAAGTGACCTCATTGCTGGACTTGGACAGAAGAAAATACCATGACTTGACCTGGCTCTTTGCAACACTCAGTAATTAAACCCTGTCAACAGTTCTCTGCTGCATGATTACAGGTGTTCATGAATGCACTTAGCCAACACCAATGCAGGCGTGACATCATCAATTTGAGATAACTGTCCATGTGAAACTCATGATGTCCTGCTGAAAGAGAGGCATTACTGCAAATACACTCACTAGCCAGTTTAATGGAGACACCTGTACATGTGCAAATTCATGCAGATATACAATCACCCAATCATGTGGCAGCAGCACAATGCATGCAATCATGCACATAGAGGTCAAGAGCTTCATGTAATGTTCACATGAAACATCAGAATGGGGAGAAAATGTGATCTCAGTAGGAAGCAATGTTTTTCCAATCTGTAAACTCAGGGTTCGGTGCACTGCGCATTCTGAGATGCTTTTTTTTCCCCATTATGGTTGTAAAGAGTGGTTATTTGGCCAGCTACTCTCTCTAATCAACAAGGTATTTCTTCCTGCTAGACTGCTGCTGCTCACTGGTTGTTGTTTTTTGGGCTTTTTTCCCCATACCATTCTGTGTATACTCTAGAGACTGTTGTGTGCCTAAAAATCCTGACAGTTCAACAGGTTCTGAAATATTTAAACCAGCCCATCAGTCATCAGCAACCACGCTACGGTCAAAGTCACATTTTTCCCCCATTATGATGTTTGATGTGAACATTAACTGAAGTTCATGACCTGTATCTGCATGATTTTATAAACTGCAGTGCTGCAACATGATTGGTTGATTGGATAATTGGATGTACATTCAGGGTACAGGTGTATGCATGTGCCCTGTTCTCCAAATAACATAGAAGAACATCACTAAAAAACAGACATTTCAGTAAAATTTGCCTCCAAATCACTGGAAAGAAGTTGCACAACTGAAACAATGTTTACAGCTTTTTCCAACAGGTAGGCTACAGGTTTTCTCATTAGCACACCATGCTACCTTTGCTACCTGCTTACATTCCACTCACACTTCTTCTGGTCATACACACTGACAGGGACATAAAAGCAAGGGAGAATTAGGTTTTCATAAAGCATATTAAAAGCATTAAATTTAACAGTGGAAATAAAAGTGTAAGACAGTCTGAATAAGCAAGTTTTTAATCTGTATTTATAACAGCACCAATAGAGCTCACATTCATAACATTCTCCAGAATACTATTAGGCAGTATATGAGAAAAGTAATCCTCAAGATTAGGTGTAAACCTGTCTCGGCTGAGTGAAGTAGTCTGGATGTGATGTAATGCCTCAAGAGATCAGGAAGATATGCCATAACTAGGCCATTAAGGGCTATAAATGCCACAAGCAAGAACTTGGAGTAAATATAAAATGTAACAGGAAGCCAATATAAATCAAATAAGACATATTTAATTTACATTAAAAATCAATACTCTCTGACTTCCTGGAATTATTTGACTCTTATTTAGAAAGACAGCAAGACACGTAGCCAGATATGAATGCATTCACTGTTTTTTCAGCATGATGTAGGATTTGTATATGATGTATTTTCATAAATAACCATACAGTATACCTTTAACTATATTTAACAAAATTTTCCATTTGGATAATTGTGTTGCTGAATCTAATGATGTGCTTATCTTGTGAGTTGCTCAATGAGCTATGTTACTTGCAGTTACTGATATCCATCCATCCATCCATCCATTTTCTATACCGCTTATCCTACTGGGTCACGGGGAACCTGGAGCCTATCCCAGGGAGCATCAGGAATTGTAGGACCGGCATATCCGTATCCCACAATCACATACACATTCACATACCCATTCATACACAACAGACAATTTGGATATGCCAGTCAGCCTACCATGCATGTCTTTGGACTGGGGGAGGAAACCGGAGTACCCGGAAGAAACCCCCGCAGCACGGGGAGACCATGCAAACTCTGCACACACAGGGCCGCGGCTAGAATCGAACCCTCAAACCTGGAGCTGTGAGGCGAACATGCTTATATTATTATTATTATTATTATTATTATATCTTATTCTTGTTTCATATAGCACATGTCAAAGTGGTCATCAACGTTTGCTCTAAAAAAGGGCCTCTTGGTAGGATCCCCCATTATTCAAACACTGTAGATCACTATTATAATTGTTAATAAATTACTGCATTATTATTATTTTGTTACAGTGACTAATGACATAATCATTAGTAGGTTGATCAACTGACATTTGTGTTTCATCACTTAGCCTCGCTATCAGTTCCATTAAGAGCTAGCTGATTGGACTGGTATATCACGTTGATGAAAAGCATCTGACAAATAAATAAATGCAACAATAATGAGTAGAAATGCACCTGTTTTAAATCAAAAGGCAAAAGTACCAACAATATGCACAGGACAGCAAAAGCATCAGTTTTCTTGCACTTGTGTGTGACAGGCTATCAGAATCTTCATTCTAACCACCGAGCTAAGTAATGAAGGGTTGAGGATGTGGATTAGTGTGAATAGAAGAGCGACATGATAACCAGGATGTAGCCTAACGTGCACTTCCGGCACTGTTCACTCCTTTCTGTTCTCATTAGCTCCTTCTCAGCTGTTCTTAATTCCTGTCAGGCCTAATTAAAAGTGCAAAGAACAAAATCTTCCTACCACATCATCCTGTGAACACAGTTTCTGTCCAATCACAACCTCACACTGCAATGCCTGTCATCTCCTCTGTGCGCTCTCTCTCTCTCTTTCTCTCTCTCTCTCTCCCTCTTTCTCACTATGTCTGTTAAAATGTTTTTTTTTTACTCTGTGCATATTTTTAAAATGTTCAAAATATTTATCTACTTAAAGCCAAAAAATAATGTAATAATATCAAAATACATATATAGTGAGCATATATATCAAATAGGAAGCCACTTGGTATTTGGCATAACTGTGTTAAACTTCTGCCTAAAGGTGAGTTGAAAGTGGCAGATATTATGTGGATCCCGGCTAATATAAGAAATGTACAACCTAACTACTGCAAATATCTGTGTTACATATTAATAGCAACATATTTGTGTTTATGTTAGGTACTTATTTTCTTAAGTAACAAACTCAAATCTTACTTCCTGTGGTTTATGCAATAAAACATATAGTTTATATGGCACATGTAGTATGTCTAACAAAAAAGTGATAAACTCAATAATACTCAAATACATTTGAATTTTCAACATTTTTATGTTATTAAAAATTTTATGCATTTTAAAACTGAATTTCATAGCTCAACATGTACGTGCACATGCAAACACACAAACACTCTCCTGTTTTCATCCTAGTACTCTTATTCATAATAAACTCATACAAAATTCCTTTCAACATACTCAGTATTGTTTGACGTTCTACAATTGTAGAAGAGTAATGAATTATAATCCCACTATCTGCTGTCACTCTGAAGAAGATGGGCTCTCTTTTGAGTCTGGTTCCTCTCAGAGTTTCTCCCTCATGTTGCCTTAGGGAGTTTTTCCTCACCACTGTCACCTCTGGCTGCTCATTACAAATCTAATTCTACATCCGGAATTCTGTAAAGCTGCTTTGTCAGAATCATGCTTTATTGACCAAGTACATTTGAATATACAAAGAATTTGACTTGTTGTTGAGCTCACCTTGTGCTTATAGACATTGAACATTACAATGACATGAAGACAAGGACAAAGATGGCACTAGTGATATGAAGTGCTATAAAGGAGAAAAAAGAAGAATATTGCACAGAATATTGTCTGGTCACTCTAGCAGCTATTGAGACATGTAAAGGTTCACATAACACTCTGGACACAAAACTGTCTTGGGTGTCCAGAGACACATATCTACCATACTGTATGCACAAAGCATCTTCTGTTGGAGGACATTTTAAGCAAACAAACAATTACCAACAATCCAACACTATGCTGCTTCCAGAGGCTCTATTAAAATCTCTCTACTTGTCCCTCTTGCCGCTCAATGTCTCACAGTACTATACAAAACTCCTAAGATGTTCCTCAATGTTCGTTGAGGCTCATACAAGACATGTTCGTGTTTCTACAACCACCGATCTCAGACTCAACATGGTCTTACAGAGGAATTAGGTGCACCAGACCTGCATTTCCCTACATGCATCTTCACACACTTACAGTGTTTGAAAAAGTATTTGCTGATTTCTTCTGTTTTTTATTTATATCTCATACTAAATTGTTTCACAAATTAAAACAAAATCTAAGATAAAACAAAGGCAACATGAGCAAACACTAAATACAGTTTTTAAATGATAATGCTATTTATTGAAGCAACTGGGCCTGGGTGAAAATTTGCCCCCATAGTTACTAATTCCCCAAATCTATGAAACTGCATTCATAATGGGGCTCAGCTGGACTAGACACAACCAGGCCTGATTACTGCAAACCCTGTTCAACACTTAAATAGAACGTTTTCAACAGTATGAAGTTGGTTAAAATGTCTTACCCAGTAACACACTATGACAAAGTTGAAAGAAATTCCGGAAATTATGAAGAAGAAGGTGATTGAAATACATCAGTCTGGGAAGGGTTACAAAGCTGTTTCAAAGGCTCTGGGACTCCAAAAGACCACAGTGAGAGCCATTATCTCCAAATGGAAAAATCAGTACAATACTGGGCAAAAATGGCATCCATGGAAACGTGGCGAGGTGAAAACCACTGCTAACCCAGAAGAATATTAAGGCTCATCTGAATTTTGCCAAAACACACCTTGATGATCTTCAAACCTTTTGGGAGAATGTTCTGTGAATTGATGAATCGAAAGTGGAACTGTTTGGAAGACAGGGTCCCGTTACATCTGCATAAACCAAACACAGAATTCCACAAAAAGAACATCATACCTACGGTCAAGCATGGTGGTGGCAGTGTGATGGTATGGGGATGCTTTGCTGCCTCAGGGATTGGGCAACTTGCAATAATTGAGGGAAACATGAATTCTGCTCTCTACCAGAAAATCCTAAATGATAATGTATGGTCCGTAAGTTGAAACTCAAGCGCAACTGGATTATGCAGCAAAACAACGATCCAAAGCATAGGAGTAAGTCCTAGAAGGAAGTGAAAGACTGACCTCCAGTAATCAGAAGCGTTTGGTTGCAGTTATTACTCCTAAAAGTGGCACAACCAGATTTTAAATTTAAGGGGGCAATTAGTTTTTCACATGAGTGATAGGTGTTGGATAATTTTTTTCTGCTTCAATAAAAAAATAAAAATAAAAACTGTATTGTGTGTTTACTCAGGTTGCCTTTGTTTTATGTTGTATTTCGATTGAAGATCTAAAAGTATTTAGTATGAGATATACAAAAAAACAGAAGAAATCACAGCATTGTATGTACAGTGGTATCAATGCTGGCTTTGTGTAGCAGTGTGAAGAGAGCAGATTGATGATGGAAGCATGTAATGTGTGAATCTCTCAGCAGTGGGAAACGGCAGGGAGGCTAGCAACTGCAGAGAGAAGCTACAAGGGCACAGGGGGATACCGCTCGAGCTTTAAAGATCTGCATCCGCAAATCGATACAACACAGACACGAGACGGACGATCTGACACAACACAGCAATAATATGGGAGAGCCTGTGGATCAAGTCTATGAAGCCAATATGGAATGTCAAATTATCAGGATAGTAAATGTGATAATAAATACTTTGAATGGTTCCTAATGAGGAAATGTGGGTAATAGGTAGATGAGGCTGGCAGAATAAGTGTAAGGAAATGCATAATGGGTAAGTGTGACTTGTCTCAGCTGCAAGGCAAATATGTATTCTAAGTACCAACAGAGAGGTCAATATGAATCCCTGTAGCATATGCAGTTATTGGTTTTACATGCTATGAGAACAAATGAGAGGAAATACTGTATCTGTGTGTGCTATAAACTCCGTAGCTTCAAGTAAATATATTCTGTGAGTGCATTAATATGCACATGCTGTATGGTATTCAACCTTTGCTAGCTTAACCATAGATCCATTTTTTTCCCAAGTTACTATAAATAGACTTGAAGGTGTATAAATGTATAAATGGAACAATTCATTCTGTAAATTCTTAAGGCTTTAGCATATTCTCCTCTCACAACAAACTCTTCCACTATATGCAATACATATTAAGGAGTGGCACAATTGTATAATCAGGCCTTCAGGCTGCCCTATAGAGTATGTAAGAAGGAACAAACCTAAAATAAAAATAAAACTTTCATTGACCTTAGTGGATAAAACAACAAATTACAGGCTCTCTATTGGCATATTATAGTGTACTTAAGTGGTGTATCACCAGCATACTGCTCATTTGGTTGGTAATAAGACAGTGTTTTCCTGTTCTTGTCCAACTGCTATAATCATGGCTAGAAATGAACCTTCCTATGTTTAGGTGGTTGAAGTGGCACAAATTATGCCAGCTCAGTGAGAGTTAACAATTCACTTTGGTCCAGAATTACTCCAGTGTGAATGCCACCAGGAAGTTCCCATGTCTTAGTGCAGGAACTAGTACAAATAGTATTTTCCCAACATCAATTGAAGATGTGTTATTATTCCCACTGATATTCCAATATTTATTGTATTCTCATTTTTTCCCCACCCAGCTGTATTCCAACCTCTTCGGCTATGATTGGCTACTACTTTTCACAAGCAATTCACCAGTTGGACAATAAACAAAATCATTCACATTACCATGGAAACTACAACAAAAGAGTTTAAAATGAGAAGCTTTAGAGATGATGTATTTTCCTCACCCGGGTAACGGTGCTCTGTTGCAGTTCATCAAAATATCATGGATGCCCTGGGTTTATGACCCTCTTTTGGGACCCTAATTTGAGAACAGGAACCCTAAAAATGCACACAGGAGGATAAAAAATATATAAGTTCTATCAAACAGCTGGTCATTTCTACTACTAAGTATCAATGTCTGTATGTGAAATCTAACTATATATCTTCAAAAATATCTATTTGCAAAAAAGTTATTGATTTATATTGTGTATAAGAGAGTGAGAGGAGTTGATCTGATGGATATTGCAGCACCACTTGCAATGAGAACTCTTGATAATGCATTCATTCAAACACTATAACTTTTTTTTTTTACCATCACATCACATGTACTGTGATGTTATGCCTTATTTTTGCTCTTGCCTTAAAAATAATCTAAAAGTATTACAGAAAACCATCCACTCGAAAACTAGATCAAATAACTGGAGCCACAATTGGAATGTTTATTATTTTGAAATGTATACGTTATGTTTTTAAGTGGAAAACATATAATTTAATTTCTATATTGACTTTCTTTCTCAAAGCTTGCCAGCGCAGTAAGTCCTGCAATGATGCACCACTGACCATTTCATATCAGGATAACTGTCTCAGCTGTACAGAATATTAAAATAAGATGGTGCTGATGTGCATGGGCTGATGTGCATGGGCTGAATTGTAATGTAGTTGACTTTCACCCTCCACAAATACCACAGAAATACCAAACACACACACACACACACACACACACACACACACACACACACTTTTATTGTGGCATGAACTGAACTGTTCCCAGGTTTTAATAAAGCTGCCCACCTGTGCTGAATACTGACCAGACAGAGACACTGACAGAGACAGACAGAGAGAGACAGAGACAGCGAGAGAGAGGGAGAGGTGGTCAGGACTGGTTGTGACAAACAATTCAAATATTGCAATATAAAGTCTCTTAAAGCTGTATAATACTGTTTGATTGTTTATCCATGTTTATCTGTAGCATATATGAGATTACAACACATAATAACTACTGGTGTATAAGCAGAATAACATATTGGTATTCCATAGCCACAAACTCTTCATTTTCCTCCAAAAAAATGGAGCCACATCTTTAAAGGAACAAATTATACAGATATAGATCTTAACTTACAAATAGTGTACATTTAACTAAATAATTCAAGAATATGCACTACACAAATATGTGTGTTGCATAAATGATCTTTTGAAACCTGCATTTAAACTTCCATGCCGAGTGAGTTTTGAGTAAATGGGTTTTCTGTTCTTTTCACAGTGCGGAATTGAAAATTTTCTCTGCAGTAATTGCCCATGTACTACAGTAGATAGAGATTAGGTTGGAAAAATGTTAGAGTGTTCCTTTAATGTTCATCCATACAAGCCGTTCTCCCTCCCCCATCTGCACTCTAGTGTCCCAGTCCTCATTAACCAAGGGTTCGATCAGTATACGTGAGAGAAGGAAGCTTGTGTGAGCAGCTGAACTCTTTTAAGTGTACTGTAGCAGAGGCCGGCCTGGTGACGCATAAGCACACACACACACACACACACACACACACACGTTTGTCTTATTATCCTTGTGAGGAACTTTCACTCATATAATTAGCTAATTAATGCTACACCAAACTCTAAACATGACATTAACCTTTTGCCTCCTTTTAGTAAACATTCAGCTTTTACCTCCTCTGTTTATATATATATATATATATATATATATATATATATATATATATATATATATATATATATATATATATATATATATATATATATCACACACACACACACACACACACACATATCAGCACTTATCAGCACAGCCATATCAGCACTTATGTGTGGCACCACTGGGGATACTATTCCATGGCATTAAAAAGATGCACACTCCAAAAGAAATATCAAAAATACGGAAATGGCCGCTTGTTTTTGGGAGGAAATATCACTCATGTAATTTCAGAAGTGGGTCACAGCCTGTTCTTCCCTAATGAGACAGCACGTGATCATTAATTGTCTTTTCAGCACAAGACATATGACAGAAGAGCCACAGAACTGCCGCCAGCCATCATTACAGCAGTCATGTCAGAGTGATGCTTTTTTTTCTCCCTTCTCTTCCGTCATCTGATTCACACTCTTTCCTCTTAATGATTTTAATTCTTCTCTCCTTTCTCTGTATGGTACTCAACCAGCCTCTCTGATTTCAGGAAGCAGCATGCAGCATTTCATCTTGTCCCATCTTCTGTCTTACTGCAGGTTGTTTAGGAAAGCTCTTCCTCACAAAAGGCTGTAGTACGAATTCAATAAAAAAGCAGTGTTCCCAAGTAACTCCTTATAAATCCAATTACTTACTAAAATAACTTGTTCACATCACTTCACTTCACAAAACCTCATTTAAATCATGAAGACAAATGCATAATTTCCTAAGATGGAAAAGTAAATGCAAACAGAACTGTTCCATTAACTGTAACACTACTTAAGATTTATGTAACTCCACTTAAATTTACATTTATTCATTTGGCAGACACTTTTAAACTTTTAAAATTGGAACAAATTATTCAGCTGCTACAGTGAAACTAATTAGAAAATGTACGCAGTTACAAAAGTACGGAACGTGAATCTGGACCTGCCAAAATCTTCTGAGAGTTTAAGGGGTTAATAAATCTGTGTAAATTGCTATATATGCCATTGCTACAACAGATTTATAGATAGGACTTTATAAATTAGTTCAACATGTTCATGTGAAATCTATTGTATGTATCAATATCAGTTTCTAAGTAGCCTGTGTTACTACGCAAAATTGCCAGAACCTCCACACACTCCCACACTGCTCCTATATTGAACACTGTTCAGGTCATTAACCTTGTGGATTGTTTCCTCTGTAAAATGGAAAAATTGCCACAGACACCCAAAATGCCCACTTGATAGCAAAGGTTTTGTAGAAAGTGACTTAATATTCCACTTTTACTTTATTGTCGTTCTTTCCATTTCTCTCTAGAGGTATAAAACTTTCCAGCTCAATATTAAGTTTTCAATCTGAGGTTCATCCACCCCACTCTCACCCTACACTTCTTTTATGTCTCATAGCATCAGGCCATGAATATCCATCTGTGCGTATGTATGGAAAAAGCACCATCCAGGATGGCTTCTTATGTCTGTATGTCAGAATGGCTGTCAGTCCAGTTGTTTATTCTGTTTTCTGCCATATTTCGGGTGGGAAGGAAACAATGCAGGACAGGGATAAAAAATAAAATAAATAAATATATTTAAAAAAAACCCCACCACAATAACACATTACTGGCTGAGGAGACTGAGGAGCTTAGAATGGCATTGACGGTGCACTGTAGATTGACAAACACAGTCCAAACTTGCTTTTCCCCATGAGAAGCCATCCTGGATGGTGCTTTTTCCATTTTAAATATGGAACCGACCATGTAAGAGTGGAACTGAGTTGCATTCAATACTCCTATATAGGCCTTAGTTAACTTTCTTATTTCTTTCATAAGAAACCACAATGAAATAAATTAAAAAACTGCAAATCCACGTAGTTTGCCTGAAGTCATACTGAAATACTGAGCTTCAGTTAATGATGTACTAAAGCAACGCTGTAATCCCAAGGTACAAACATGGCTGACTTGATATAAGAATAAGAACCACAAAAAATGTTTACCACTAATACCATGGCGTGTCAAAGTACAGTACAGGGTGTACTTTTGAGTGTTTTTGTTAGAGCAAATGAAGCTGGACAAATTAATCCGCCAACGTGGACCCATAGGCAAATGAGTCTGGTTTCAGAACACCCACACCATGGTGGTACCAATAGGCATTCACAGATTATAGCAATATATTTTTTACCTTTTACATTTCTCATATTCACAATTTTTAAAAACTATGGCTACATCGTTATTCTTAAAGTATGTTTTTGGCTTCTATTATATTGAAATTGGGTTGTATTTGTGTGCTTAAAGCACAATTTGCTAACACTACATTGTTGGCATATTATTTCTAGGAAAATGTACAGAAAGAAATCTCTGCATGGTTCTTTTAAAAGGCCTCTGTTATCTACAACTTTCTTCCCTGGATACAGTGAAGAAGAAGAAGAAGAAGAAGAAGAAGAAGAAGAAGAAATAAAGACATACAGGAAACAAGAATAAAGAGAAGTATGTAGCTGAGGAAATGACACCAAAACAAACATAAGAATCTGTATTACAGCACTATTGATTCAATGTTAGCGAGATAAAATTCAGTAAATGCAACACAGAGATGGCTTGATCTGGAAAGTAATACATTTCTGTCCTGCAAATCTCTGAAGCATGTCTTAGATCTGTCACGATTGGCTGTAATTGAGGCAGAATATGCAGCTGTAAAACAGTTTACCACCTCAGAACAGGAATCACGCTAAGTTGAGAAAAACTGGTTTGCTGCAATTCGTAAGAACCTAAAAATGTACACTTACTGACAGAACACCATTCTGTATAGGTTTATTATCAGCATCTGTCTGCTTCAACTTTGATGGTGAATCATGCTGTTGATTTACCTTGTTTGGATGCCAGCTTTGGCTCTTTTTACATGGACACATTGATTCTGCACTTAGAAAGATGTTTAATATGCGAATCTGTTAGTCATATAATCAGAAACATTGACCATTATAATATGGTTGATTATAATTTGTTGGTGGATGCGGTGAAAGATCTTTATAGTTAGTCCCTGCAGTGATCCTCAAATCCATACTGTGTCTCCTGTATTTTCTTATTTGGAGCGCTCAAATGTGCGCTCAAAATTGTCCTGTATTTGTTCTAAATGCAGCCTTTGATGAAGTTCTAGCAACGAGGACTTGGTCTCTGAGCATTGACCTCTGACACAAAACCTCTTGTGATTATTAATTAGGACGGATCACAGAGAATAGGGTTGTCGACAGTAGAGCAATATTGATGCAACAAGGCCAAAAATAGAGAAATGACTAAAAACTTTAATTGTCTCCAAATGAAAAATGTTAAAGGGATCAACACAATTCAACACAACCAACAGAGTGAGTAAGCACCTCCAGGGCTGGGGGTTTGATTCGCGCCTCTGCCCTGTGTGCGCAGAGTTAGCATGTTCTCCCCGTGCTTTGGGGGTTTCTACCAGGTACTCCTGGTTCCTCCCCCTTTCCGAAGACATGGGTTATAGGTTGAACAACATTTTCAAACTGTCCGTACTATGTGAATATGTGTGCAATTGTGCCATACGATGGGCTGCCCCCCCATCCAGGGTGTCCCCTGCCTCATGCCTCAAGTACTCTGGGATAGGCTCCTGGCTCTGCCTGTGTAGAATAAGCGGTATGGAAAATGGATGGATGGATGGATAGATGGCAATTACAAAAGCCCCTGCCAAAGCACCACACTGAACAGGCAACATCATGAAATGCCTTGTAGTCTTGTGGACTGCATCAAGTTCTTTCATTTACACTTTCATACCCTCGAGAACTTAGGTTTCTTTGGTCTGCATCTCAAACCACCTCAAATTCCTTTTGGAATATTGCCTCAACATACAGCCTATGTTTGTGTGAGAAAGAGAAGCAGGGTGTCCTCCTAATAAAGATGTTTGGATGGCAACTCTGGAATGGGATCTTGGAACCTTGAAAATGTAGGTTTTTATGTGCTGCTGCAATAAAGACTTTCCTGTGCTTATCCCAGGACTCTTATCCATAATATAGTCATGCTGAATGTCCTTTCAACATAGTGTTTGGTAGAGTTTGACTTCACTCTTCTACAGTTGTATATTGCAATGATTTAATCCCACGATCCCTTTCCCATTTGAGTCTGGTTCCTCTCAAAATTTCTTTCTCATGTCATCTTCCCTGTTGCCACAGGCATACTCATACTAAATCTATGTCAGGAGTTCTGTAAAGCTGCTTTGTGACAATGTCTATTGTTAAAAGTGCTATACATATAAAATTTAATTGGGTTGGATTGAATAAGTACGGCTTCCTGTGGAGGCAAATATCAAAGACTAGAACTTGATGCGGTGGGGCACGACGGCTTAATGGTTAGCACATTTGCCTCACACTTCTGGGGTTGGGGGTTTGAATCCCACGTCGGATGTTTGCATGATCTCCCAGTGCTTTGTGGGTCTCCTCCAGGTACCCCAGTTTCCTTCCCCAGTCCAAAGACATGCATTGTATACTGACTGGCATTTCCAAATTGTCCATAGTGTGAGAACAGGCATGTGAACATGTGTGAGATTTTGTCCTGCAATGGGTTGACAGCATGTCCAGGGTGTCCCATGCCTTGTGCCATGAATTCCTTGGTATAGGCTCCAGGCTCCCCCGTGACCCTGTGTAGGATAAGCGGTATGGAAATTGAATGGATGAATGGATAGAACTTGCCATAGAAGTGTATTTAAGACGGACATCCCTTGTGCTCTGTGAGGTTGATTGTAGACTAGATGCCCTATTGCAGTTTGGGTCATTTGCAGTGGTTTAACAGGACAAGCTGGCCTGTCAGCAGAGAGGCAAATTAGTTGAGCTGGCAGATGATGAGTGCTTAGATGAGGAGTTACGTCATGTTCTCTGTCAGGTACAGTCTGATGTTACACAGAACAAATTCACATGATACGGATCACTACAATGTTGGCTGGAAATAGTGGCTATTCGGTAGTTATTGCCATAAGGCTCGTCGTAGTAATAATGACCATAAGCCAATCTTGACAGTGATTGCCCTGAACTGAAGGACTGACTTCTCAAGATGACAAGATGGATATGGTGATTATTCATGCAAACTGCAAAGTCTGTGAAGCATGATGAAGCGTGAAGACTGAAGTGTTCTCAGGAGACATCAACATATCAATGGTGGTGTTAGAATGTCAAATCATGCTCACAAGAAATTTAGCAGTGAAGAATAATATATACCTGCTCAATCAAGTAATTATCCAATCAGCCAATCATGTGGCAGCAGTGCAATTCAGAAAATCATGTAGATATAGGTCAAGAGGTTCAGTTAATGTTCACATCAAACCTCAGAATGGGGAAAAATGTGATCTCCGTGACAATGGCATGGTTGTTGATGCCAGATTGGCTAACTGAGTATTTCAGAAACTGAAATAGCGCTTAGGGTTGGTGTGAATGATGTTGCAAAAAACAAAAAAATACCCAATGCGTGTCAGTTCTGTTGGCTACAGTAACTCAAATAACCCATCTTTACAACTGTGGTGAACAGAAAAAATATCTCTGAACACAAAAAGAAATGTGGAACCCTGAGGTGGATAGACTACAAAAGCAGAAGACCCCATCTGGTCCCACTCCTGTCAGCCAAGAGCAGGAATTTGAAGCTACAGTGGGTGTAGGTTTAGTGAAACTGGCCAGTTGAAAATTGGAAAAATCTTTCCTGGTCCAGGTAAAGTGTTCCTATTAAATTGTATATTGCTGCTTCCAGCATTCATACATTCCCGCAGTACAGGCATAGAGGCAGGACAGGCATTGCAGATAGAGAATGTGAATGTGATAGACACGGCAAAGGGAACAGATAGGAGATGGAGATCCCAGAGCGGTCATTTTTAATGGAGCACAGATGCTACCCTTCTCCTCAAATAACACAGCCACACATTCACACACAAATGCACACGACCACACATACATGCAAATTAGCTAAAAATGAGATTATATTGCTTGCTAAGTGCTCTTCATTTTAAAAGCACTTGACCTTCAAGAAAGAAAAATTAGTGTTACAACCCCACTATAAAATGTCTTTTCAGACAACCATACTTAACCACACACACATACTTCCAGCAAGAAATAGCACACCCATACAGTATCAAGCACAGGAAACAACCAGTTTAAACTCATCATCAGAGTATGAATCCTGCTGGTTGACAATAAAAGGCTTTCTCTTTTTAACATTTTATATTGATAGAAGAAACAGAGACAGAATGGGAGCAAGAACCATGGCACTGGGTTGACCCCTGCCATTGTGGCCACATATGCAAGCAGAAAATAGTCAACAATACCCTGACAAACCCTTCATTATATGGACAAAAACACCACAAAAAAAACAATACATACACTCACTAGCCACTTTATTAGGAATGCCTGTGCACCTGCACATTCATGCAATTATCCATTCAGCCAGTCATGTGGCACAGTGCATACAATCATGCAGATGTAGGTCAAGAGCTGCAGTTAATGTTCACTTCAAACATCAGAATGTGGAAAAATGTGATCTTGGCAACTATTTTTACTTTTTTTAATTACACTAATGCCATGATGCTATCAACACACTAGGCAAAACATATCTGGTATCTTGGAGATTGGACAGAATGTTCACAGCACACAAAAATGTGGCTTGTCAGCACGATCACTTGTATATTGCAATAATTTTTAACCAACAATAAATTGATATATTATTGAGTCACATCCATTAAAGTTGCAAGAAACTATCACAAACTGCTATGATTCATCCAAGACAAGGCATCTCCTGCTGGCTTTTAAGAAACTGAACATTTGTGTGCACTTTTAACATTCACACACACACACACACACACACACACACACAACCATCATTATGTACAGACAGAGTTTTAATAAAAACACCACCTGGCAGTGTATTAAAAGAAATTCAGAATAACTAAAGTTTAGGCCCTTATATTCAGTTACATTAAAATACAATGCAGTACGTTCCAGTCTCCATGGACAAAGTTGAGTTCTTTTTCATCTCTCACTGAATCAATGATCTCTTTACTAGAAGGGGCTGGACTCCCCCACTATGCTAATGACCCACACATGGCATTGGCCAGAACCATCCATCCATCCATCCATCTTCTACTGCTTACTCCTTTTCAGGGTCATGGGGAACCTGGAGGCATTGGCCAGAACAAACCTTCAAATGTTTAGGCTGAGTCTTACAAAATGCTAGCTTTCAAAGATGTTTCAGAGTGGTAGATTTAACCTTGTTTTCCTTAAGAGTGCACTGTATCTTTATGATTCTGTGTACCTGAAGATTACCAAGCGAAACTCACAGTTCCCTCATGCAGTCTAATACATAGGTTAATATTAGATTTTGAATGTGTTAAATCTCAGGCACACAGATGGAGTAAACAGCTAAGCACAAACTAACAATCTTCAGCAACCTTTCTATGACTGGCTATCTAAGACCTATTTATGTGGCTTATTGTTCTTGTTATACATAGCCCAAGCTTGACCTTTTGAATTTCTAAGCAATGAAAACACATTACTCACCCAATTAAACAAATTCTCTGCTCATTCTAACCCCCCACTGTCTCTCTGCATATTAATGTCGCTCGTTAGATGGCAGAGGTTTTGGGGGTTATGTATTCTCTTGGAGTGTGGACTGATGTGGACAGGAACTAGAATAATTAATTAGGATTACCTAATGATAACAGCATGTCCTGCAGGGGTACTGGTTTGAATAGTAGGATAATGAGATTCGTAGAAAAGAGTGAAGTTATTAGTTGAGCCATTGCATTGGATGGCGGGTGAAACTGTAATGTTTTCATTTAGGCCATGTCAGTTTTGCATCACAGTAAGAGAGATCATAGCCTTTGAAACTGGAGCGAATCAATTTTAACTGCATGTTTGAGAGACTGAGAAGAGCAAGGAAGAGCAAAGGGGAAAGATGAAAAAAAGAGAGAGCATGCAAATGTTTATTGTTTTTTAATAATGAGAGGTTTTAGACCTCGGCCTGCAGAACAACACTGACATAATGCATGTCATCAAACAAGACTATTAGGGAAGGTAGGGAGACCGGTAGAGAGACCTCTTCATGATTATGTTTTACCCTCTCAAAACTCTGGCAGCACAAATCCCGCCATTTCTTCATCTCGGAACGTTTACTTCCATTTTCCATCATCCATTAAACATGATCTATGCTCCTGACCCCTGTGCTTCTCTCTAAATTACCTCTTTTCTTTCTCAAACTTCATCATGTTCTCTCTTACTTTTTCCATCATTCCATCTCTCTCTCCTCTCTTGTTCTCCACTGAATACTCTCACTCAGTTATTGAGTAATCAAAGACAGAACACATGGGGAATTATAGACACTTAGTGTGTGGGCTACAAACAGCGCCCATGTGCACTGTGGCATCTAGCCATAGATTTACAGATTTTACCTACTTATTATAGTGTGCTGAACTGACTGCTCATTGGTCATTAAGCTGCAGGTGTTAGCTGATATGATAAACAGAGATGTCAGTTGCTGTTATTTCTGTGCCAAGCGATTTGGATGCAGGGACTGTTGGTGAACAGCCAAGAATGCTACCATAATAATCCCAATAGAGCAGAACCAGTGCAACTGGAGGACGAATCCATATGGCATATAACCAGAGTTGCCATTTCCAACGTTTTCCCTGGGCCACTTTTGACTTGCTGTTACTTGGTGACATTTTTGTCTGTGGGTTAGGCCTGGACATTTTGCATACATTTGTGATTTAAATATATTTTTTCTGCAAGCCAAATTGGTAAGCTGTACATCAAAGAGATTTAAGTTTGAGATCAAACGATGAATATGAGACAACTGATTTTCATAATTTCAGCTTTAATTTCCTGATATCTACATCTAGATGTGTTAAATAACTTAAAATATGGCACCCTTGGTGGCAGAGCACTCAATTTATAGGTGAAAAAATGATAGGAACATATAGTCTCAAACTAAATTAAAATAAATAACACTTAATATTTGGTTGCATATTCCAGTCTGACCTTGTGCTTCTTGTGGTTCGGCCTCTGTATTTCTGCACTTAAAGTCTTCTTCAAATGGTGAATTGTGATACCTCCATCCCTACCCTGTGGAGATTGTTGGTGATCATTAACTCTTGTTTTGGGGTTTCTCTTCACAGCTTTCACAATGTTTCTGTGATCAACTGCTGTGGTTTTCCTTGGCTGGCCTGTTCCATGTCTGGTTGTTAGTATAACAGTGGTTTCTTTCTTTCTCAGCGCATTCCAAATTGTTGTATTGGCTATGCCCAATGTTTGTCCAATGGCTCTGATTGATTTTCCCTGTTTTCTCAGGTTCAAAATGGCTTGCTTTTCTTCCATATACACCTATCTGGTCTTCATGTTGGTTTATCATGTCTAACTACAAAACAGGCAAAACCTAGGCCTCAAAGCAAGAGTAGACATTCATTAAATTCTTTAAATAATCAGTTTAACATATCACACCTGGGCAGCAAGAAAGAAAGATCAATCACGTGTTCCAATATTTTGATCACTTGAAAAAAAAAAGTGTTTGGGTTCAAACAAGCGGTGCCATATTATAAGTTGTTTAACACATCTAAGTGCAAATATGAGGAAATGAAAACTGAAATTCTGCTCTATTGTCTCATATTCATCTTTTGAGCTCAAACCCAAATGGCTTACAATAGAATTTGCCTTGCTGTTCCAATATGTTCAGTAAGGACTGTATTATTTTAGTTGCTGCATAGGTTTAAGTATGTACTGTACGTGGTAGGGATGGAACTGAATACATTATTTGAAATTAACAGATAATGTGTTCTAAATGGTTACAATAGTTTTTCCCTCTGTTTGTTGTTACCTCTGTTCCCTCTAAGAGGACAATTGTACTCAAAACATGATAGAAAAAATGTCTCCAACATCCATTAGTATGTCATCCGACTCTACATGCTATATTCAGCAAGCTACAGTATGTGGAATTACCAAAAATGGAACATCTTGAAAAAAAATGGCTGGAAAACTGCATATTGGTTTCCATTATGACTAAGATTGAGACAACCTTGAGATAAGAAGAGAATCTTCAGTCAGTAAATGCTCAACTAGACCTGTCAACAAGCAATGTACAATTGCTTTGAATTATTTTATGAGGTATCATTTTTTTCACCAAAAGTTTATCAACATATTTGAATGTTCGAAAATCCTTGAATTCTTTTAACAGATATATATCACTAGCAACCAGCCTGATCTCTGATGCATCAAATCATTTTTATTCTCATATTCCTCTCTCCGTCAATTTTTTCCAAACCTTGTTAATAGGGCTTGTGCACTGTCTCGTGTTTCTCACTCATTTCTCCCCCTCTTTAGACTGCCTTTAGGCGTGAGCACTGAGACCATCTGCTCTCCACAGTCTGTTAGTTTCAGCCTGTTACAGTGCTGTATTTACTCTTCTTACTTCTGTGTACATGCCCTGTCACATTGTGCAATTCTTCTTTCACTCCTGCAAGTTCTGCCTTAGTTAGTGCAGCTTGATACCACAGCAATCAGTATAGCTGACAGGCACTGTGGATTATTGCAGAGTAAAAAAAAAAAACTAGCCTGTTCCTTCTCTTCTTCTCATTATTCTTTCACTGGCAGCCCTTTCGGATTCTTCGAATACTCTGAGAATGTTAGAATTGATCACTAGCATACTGCTTTATTGCATATAAAAAATAGCCTGAATTACATAATTATTATTATTATTTTTTTCACATTAAATATTTATCCTAATTTCTCTCTTTATCAATTTCTGATTGGCAGGGCGGTGTGCATTAATTCTCAATTTGGGTCAAATTAATTCTAGTAAAAAAATAATCACAGTTCAAGATCCAAACTCCTGATACTGTCAATGCATTTAATGGTACTTAGAAATACATGCGTTGATATGGAGTGATGAACACACAATAAGTTTGCCACTGAAATTATTAAAAGCAGGGGGGAAAAGGTTGCTAGGAAAGTGGTACATATTGATGTAAAGCTTAAGCTAACTAATGAATGAGGCTTGCAATTTAGATAGCTGGCAGGGTGACACTAAGGCTTTGACTCATTCATCTTCAGTAATTGCTTTATCCTGGTCAGGGTCACTGTCTATCCAGAGCCTATTCCAGAAAATGAGACGCGGGAATACAACCCTTGATGTAATGCCAGTCCATTGTAGGGCACCATGCACGCTGATTTGCTCACTTATTCACACACTCATTCATGCCTCAGAACAATTCAGTGTAGCCAGTAGACCAACTGTCATGTTTTTGTGAGGTGGGAGGAAACCAGAGAACCTGGTATGGACAAATTAAATGTTCAGTGGCAGTATATTTTGGGAATATTAACATTTACTTCAGATGTGCTGGGTAAGTCTTAAGAAAAGATACACCCAAAAATATAGAGCAAACTGAACTTCGACATTCATTTGCATATTGAGAAACGCCAATGTTGTGTCAAATATCATGAATTCTCTTCCACATGTGAATTCCACATGAGTTGGCTGTTCAGGGAGTGTTCTGTTAAACACATTAAACACAGTTCCATTTACAAATGTAACTATGACAACGAGAAATATATGGTATGTCCATACACTACACTCATATTCAGACACAACGCACAAACACTAGATAAAAGGAGAGGTTCCTGGCTTTAGCATTTCCCCTCCCCCACAACAAAATGAAAGAATCGATCTATGTGAATTATGTGATGAGGGTGTGTAAGCAGAGATCACTGAGCATCTTTCAAAGAATAAGGCCACGCTCATGTATCCCCATCAATCAAATTTGCAATATAGATGAAACCAGAGTGTTACCAATATATATATTGGTATATTGACATATGTGTGCATGAAGATATATAGGGCACATGTAGGTACACTAACTCACCAATTCTTAACAAAAAATGTTTAAAGAATTCTCATCACAGGTAGTGACAGTGACGTTCTGGTAAAGTGACTCACAGCCTTGACCATAAGGTCAGAGGTTCATGTCCCACTGTGATACATCAAAGAAATAAGATTAGCTGTCACTGAGCTACAAATCCATAGTGCAGCCTGTGAGTAATTGGACAGGAACAGTTTTTGTTGCTTTGGCTCTTTAATTTGGAGTTAGATCTCAATGAGGTTATAATGTAGAATGTCACCTTCAAATTAAGAATCTACTGACACTATATCAGTGATAGATTTACATGTATATTCGGTCGACCATATAGGAATTACAGACCTTTTTATACAGTATACAGTTCCCTGTATAGACTGAACCACATACATTTAAATAATGCATTATACGTTTAATTTAAAGCTAGATAAATGTGTGAACATGCAATGTGTAAGCGTGAATCAAAGGCACAGATGTGCATCTTTAACGGCTCATTAGTCCTTCAGTTGATTAATAAGCACATTTATATACATGAAGCACTATGAACTGAGTCTTTTTTAGCACACTTCACACATCAACATTAAAACATTCTAGATGCAAATGTTCATTCAGCTTTGATTAGCTTCTTTTCAGTTTCATTAAATTCTTTTGTTTATATACTGTAAAATAAGGATTTGTTTATTTGTTCAGGATAAACTTGGCTCACCTGTATTTAAATTTTTATTGAATATGACTTCAGTTAAACCTGAAATATTGGAGTCCTAAGTAGCTATGAATAGAGCTGATATAACTACAAGTAAGGTTAGATCACAGTTCAGTTTGTTGCCTGTCCATGGCTTTTGTAAAAACACAGCACACTTTCAGTCTATTTTTTTGTTTTGCAGCAACCTTGAACAAAAACACCTCTACTCAGTTTTAATGAAATTTATTATCTACTTTCTCTTTTTACTTCTTTCCTCAGATATTGGATTGGTCTTACTTTTCTTGGATTTTCCTGAAAACTTGGATAGCCTACTGAATGCTTTCCTTTTATAGGCATACTATCACAACATCTACATATATTATGGCACTTTTCATGTATAATAGGTGTATATGAGGTAAAATAAGGGTGTGTTCTATGCATATGACATGTATAAAAGGCATTAGTGGACTGGAGCTTATGTCCACACAGCTGAAACAAAGTAAACTCCGCTCAAATTACTGCTCATTTTGTTGTTGTACAACAGTTTCATTAATTACAAACAGACTCATGTATATGTCATTCCATGCATTCAACCTCTTCATTCATTTCCAGGGCCATTGTATTTTATATGTTAATGACAATTTAGTAAACACTGACATGGTCAACACAGCTAGTCACTGCTTTGCGATCCGATATTCATTTTGTCAATAACAGTAGCTTTGTCATTCCCCATTAATGCCTACATGTTAAAGATTTGATGCCTAATGACCTCTCTGTCTTTGTAGTGTTTACATTTAACTAACACATGGAGTTGCTAAATATTTGGATTTGCTAAATATATGGGGTTGCTGAATATTTGGAGTGAGATTTTAGCCTTGTTTCAGTCTGTACAGGATTTCAGAGGGTTTTTTTTTGTGATTGTTGTCGCCAAAAATGCTTGATTTTGCTGTAACTTTATTCAAAATTTGCAATGCTACTGGTGGAGTTTTTTTTATTTTGTTTGCGGAAAACTGCTTGAATTGGCAAAATTGCAAGTGCATGAAATTATTTTACATGGTCTTTCACAGTGGTTTGTTGGTAAATGAGGCCTTTTAGCTGTACTCATTTTCGAAGCACATGAATTGAAGAGGGCTTTGGCTGATTGTGCATTGTGATGAAGTCACATGATGTGTCTTGGCCCAAATCTGAGGATAATCTGTGATCAAACAAGTATCACTGTCAGCAAAGCAGGCCATTATGAGGTGAAAAAGCTGAAAAAAAAAAAAAAACCTGAGACAACCAAAACTTTAGCTTCATCAGAAACTTTGTTCAAAACAAAGAACCAAATGGTGTAACTACAGAAGACACAAGATGTTAATACAATCAATAAGGAAGAAACACAGTTAAACAGATTAAGGACACAATTCACTTATTGGGGTTGCATTGTACAGACTCCTACTACAGAACTGTGTGAAGTGCTTATTGTTACAATTCATTAAACTAATGAACCAAATGGTGTTCAATGCAAAAAATGAACAGTGCCGATGATGCTATTGGAATTTTACTTCAACATAGACTGCAAAGGAGAACTACCCATTTATGGTTCCCATTTAAGCCCATACAATTCATTAGCTGATTGAAATAATAACCACTTAGACAAATCAATATCAACATGAACTGTATCCTCTCTTCATGTAGCTCTCCATTTCTTTCCTTTCACAATTGAATTAATCATTAGCCAGTTAAAAATAAATCTACAATTTTCTAACTGGTATACTATACTTACATAGTTTTAAGAATTTCAAAGTATGCAATTTAAGAATTTGAGTCATGTTTCATCATCTTGTTCCTCTTTATCCCATTTTCATCTACGTTCTGTTAACATTTTAACTGCATGCAAATTATGATTAAGTCGATTTAGAAAAGAGAATAAATGAGGCACAAGCTCCATAAAATATAAACTGGACAAAGCATCTGAAAATGACAATCAGCGTTTACTGTACAGTTAATAAAGTAGCGCAGGTGCAAGAAGGCTGCCAACGTGATCTGATTGAAGAACAGCCATTTTTTAGAGAGATAATGTGTGTGAGAGCATGCATGACCACCACACTCACTCACTCACTCACTCACTCGAGTGCACGCACACACACACACACACACACACACACAGAAACAGAGACTGCTGAGACTGACATTCAATTATGGAATGAAAGGGGAAGAATGCCATGCAAACTGGAAGGAGAATGATAGGCATAGCTTTAATTCTTTCACTCTTTCTCATGTTCTTCATGCCTCACCTTGTTTCTGTCATTGGCTTGAATCAATACACAGTGACAGCCAAGAAATTTGCTCAATTAAAGCGTGATTAAATACATTTACAAAAAAATATATAAATCTCAAAACATGACAACAAATATTACACTCTAGTATTTTTCCCCTGAAAGGCTTAACAGTCCCATATCATAAAAAGCTGGATTTTTCCTAGTGTAAGTAAACATTGTTGAAACTTTTTAGGTCCAGTTACATAAAATGATTTTGCTATTAATGATTAGTTTATGGCTATAAATAAGACAATTCAAAGAAGCTATGTTTTGTTTCATAGTGGTGCTTCACATTACAACCTTTAACCAGCACCACAGACTCAATGGGCGAGACATGTTTTGAATTTGAAGCAGACAGATTAAACACATATATCTCTGTCCATTCTGGTTTCGTCATAAACTTTTTGGTTAAATAAGCCATGTCTTGAGTTCATAATTAGTCCAGAGAGGATAAAGTGAAAAATCTAATGAAAGTCTGTGAAATCTCTTCCCTTTCTGAACTAGTGTCTTTAGCCTTGTAGCCCTGTAATGTCTTTAGCCCTGTAACTAGTCTCATGACCAATGAGCTGTCTTCAGCTAAATAATTTACATAAATTGATGTGACTGCTTCAATGAAGGATCGGCAACAGAAGCCAAGCTGGTTCTGAATGTTATGTTTTGAACTAAAGCTAAATGGCGGCCAGGTTTTTTCATACGCTTGCCATCTCTGCTGCAGTATTTCATCAAGGGCTTGGTTTGGTTTTGTGAAATATTTTGCTGGGTTCGCATCCAGTTCATGTTCTGCCAGTTGACAACCTCTGAGCTAAACAATCCATACTGTCTTCAGCAACCACCCATTTTGAATTCTAAATGAAGGTATTGGTCACATAAATTATTGAAGATGTCTATGATACTATATGTATTACATTAAAGAACTAACTGATGTCAGTAGCAGAACTATTGGAGAGGAAGATGTAAGGGTAAAAGGCCAAATGTATCTTTGCACAGCCTTTTAAAAATGCAGATATCAGACAGATATTTGTTGCGGTTGTTGTTGTTGTTGTTTTAGCCAGACTGCATTTTGAATGAGGCAAACTGCAATGTCAAAACATTACTGAAGAAAAATCATTCTGAAATATAATGAACCTGGCAGCAAACCTGTGGCTCTAAGTAGTCATTTCAGTCTGTATTATCTCTTAATGACTAATCAGTATGAACACTCAGAAATAATTTACTAAACTGCAACTCTAAACTGCTTGTCATATTTCAACCCTTAGTATATACTTTTCTCTGAGGAAAGTAAATATAGTCTGTGATCTTTTTATTTTATTATAGCTGTGGAAATAACAACCCACCATTAGCAAAGTTGTATTCCTTTTTAAGTCCTTAACAGTCCATACAGGATTTTTTTGTGATCGTTTTGGCCAAAAATTATTGATTTTGCTATGTCTTTCTGAGTTTTTCGTGCTTTTTTGCCAAAAACTACTTGAATTGGCGGAAGTACAATCGCAGAAAATTTTGTTTTGTCTTTTGCAGTGATGTTGTTTGGTAAATGAGACCTTTTAGCTGCACATGAATTGAAGAGGGTTTTGACTGAATGCACATTGTGATGATGCTGCATGGAACATCTTGGCCCAAATCTACAGGAAATCTGAGGTAATTTTGAAAAATTGCATGCTCCTCTGAATATTGTGGAGTTTCCTGGATTTTGCATTAATTTCAGCGATCACAAAATTGCAAAATTCTGGAGGGACTGCCTTAAAGTTGTTAGCCTGTTTGACAACCTCAATAATACTTATATTGTGCTCTATCAGTACAAATTTCTGAAATAAAATGCTCCCATAAACAGCCAGAATATTATTGTACAAATTTGAATAATGAGCTTAATATTTAAGTAGTTCGTTAAATAAATCTATACAGAGGTGGTCCATGGATATATATATATTTTTTTTTTTTGCTTAAAGTGAGAAGGGGCCCATAGCTGCAAAGATGAGAGAGAGGTGAGGTCGAGTGACAGTGACAGAAAAGAGAATATGGACATGAAATGTGTCATGATGAAACTGATGAAACTGACACCATACAGAGACAGAGAAAGATAAAGATGAAGAGACTAAGAGGGGAAAAAGATGAGAGGAGAAAGGAAGTCAGAAAGGAAGGAGATTAAGAGTAAAAGTAGAAAGAGATATAAAACGATATGCATAAGTGTATTAGAGAATGAGAAGTATGTTAGAGAAGCACAACAGCTCGGATTTGCTGTGTGTGTATATACAGTACAGTATGTGGTTGTGTTTTGGGTGTGTGTGTGTGTGTGTGTGTGTGTGTGTGTGTGTGTGTGTGTGTGTGTGTGTGTGTGTCTAAGTGACTCAGTGTGTGTGAATGAATTAGTGCACTGCAGGCTAGTTCTTCCTCCTGAGCTCCTAGGATCAGTACAGTAAAGCTGGCTGAGCTCTACTGCAGTCCTGACTAAGCTAGTCAACTCGACCATCCAATCACACACACCCACACACATACACACACCCCTACATTGTCTCATTACTCAGCTGCATCTGTACTAAAGTGCCCCTAAAATCAAAATTGGTGTTTCAGAGCTTTTTGTATCTGTCCCTTGGTGTTATGGACGCCAATATGCAAGTATACCTAGAAAAAAAAATAGTTTTGTTGATAAAGCCTTTTTTTATTTTATAATTTATAGTTTCTAATTTGTCGTATAATTAAAAAAAAATCTGACTCATCCTGTACTAGTCTTCTGTTTGTGCAATTAAATTCTCTCTAAAATGTATAGTGTATGTGCCACCACTGGGGGTGAGTCTTATTATAAAGTAGCAAAGTAGCAGTATTTTATACATAAACATAGTTTGTATGTCCATTTTTGCCTTTGCATCTTCCTGCACACCATTCCCTTTTCCAACTAGAGAAAACAAATGGCTGGAGTTTATGCTTTTGAACATGGTGCAGTTTGTGCAGATTCATGGTTATGTGAGAGGCACTTTTCAGAGGAGTGTTTTACCTTGGAGCTGTTCGATGCTGGAATGTTTTGCTATGTCAGAACATGATTCTGTCTTTATACACCGTCAGGGCTTCTCCTTCAGGAAGAGTAAGTAATATCATTTTATTTGCCACTCAGACACATCAGATAAATCCCGGTAACAAGCGTGCAGCTCTCTATCACCATCTGTACCTCTGACAGCTGTCCTTGGCTTAAACATTTACAGTGTAGCTCCAAAACCATACGGCATTTAATTTGCGTAGGATACTGTCCTTGTTAAAATCAACAGATGTAGGTGAAAATGAGAAATGCTTCACAGTTGATAAATGCTATTGTTACACTCTTTGCTGTTCCATATTTAGGATAGCTAAACTTAGGCAGTGTGTGGCATATCGCAAACGCTACTGTCTGTTGTGAAAATCAATCAAGCACTTCAAACACTGTCACACTGACTTCCTGTTTCAAAAGGAAATGCATGAACATACAGAATCAAATCACGTCTAAAACCATTTCATGGGGAAGCATTTCAACTCTGTTCTTCATCCAGTGTTCCTCTTGTGCTTTCTATTTTTCTTCTGCCTCTCTATCTCTCTGTCTCTCTCACAGCCTCCTCCAGTGAAACATCTCTGTACAGTTGTGAATGTAACACCAGCAGCATGGACAGAGCTACATAAAACATTAATAATGCCTGAGCGATGTGTCTATTCCCTCCACTGCTATCTGGAGTAGGCAGTATTATACACTCTCTGGTGCATATGACTAGATATGGAAGAGTATGTATACATTAAAAAGTGTGTATGTGGGGGAAAGGGCTGTATATGCCTTTTCAACCTAATCTCTCTCTACATCTGTAGTGTATATGTGATTACCACAGGCTTTCAACACATTTTCCTGAACTGAGAAAAGAACAGAAAGCTTGCTTATTCAAGACTGACTCAATTGAAATCCAAGGGCAGTGGACTGGAAGTCAAAGTAATATGTTTCATATAATATGCTTTGTAATATGTAAATAAATTTTTCCAATTATATTTGTAAATTAAGCTCTAAGTCTGCATAATTCATCCTTTCATTCAACAATGTAGTCATTTCTTTCATGGATGCTACAAATTCTCAGGGACAACATAAATAACCAGTATTCAAAAGGACTTAATAATAATAATAATAATAATAATAATAATAATAATAATTATTATTATTATTATTATTATTATTATTTACATATACACTGTCACAATGCAGCTTTACAGAAATGAGGCTGTAGATTTAGATCCTTAATGAAAAAGCCAGAGAGTTGACTTTAACAAGGAAAAATTCCCTGAGATGACATGAGGAAGAAACCTCAAGAGAAACCAGACTAAACTATGGGTAGTTCTCCTGTTCTTGGGATTGTATATCACTACTCTTCTATAAACATATAAGAGGGTTGAAGTATGAGTTTTTTTGTGAACAAGAGTTCCCTTTCAAAGGGAACTTAATGTTGTGTGAGCTTCACACTGTGAGAAGCACCCTGGTGCGTAACCGGTATGTGAAGTCTGTGTGAAATCATGCCTATTTATAGGCCTGTCATGATCAGGTGACATGGCATTTCGTGCGTCATGTGATTATAAAATGGTGCCTGTAAACCACGTCATCAGCCTTATTATCTTCAGCAAAGACTGCATGTTGGTTGTGTGAACGCTCCTAAAAACTCTTAATTTCTTCTCTATTTTTTTCAAAAGAAAAATGTATATCTTTACATTTCTGTCCCTTTGCAAAAAAAGAAAGTATGTGTCAGAGAGAGTTCAGGAAGTGTTACTGCTTGCTCCCATTTTATTACAGAGGGGGATGGACACACTTTCTGGGTGTGAACGCTTCAAAATCAGGCAGCTGCACTATTGGCTCGCTCTATTCTCGGCCATAGGGAGTTGGGTTTCGGAGCCTTGGGGCTCAGGACTGGCCGCTGCCAGGCTCAGGTCCTGGGGATCCCGTATGGATTTGGAGGAAGAGTCGGAGACGACCGCTGCTCTATCTCTTGCACTGTCCTCTGGATCAGACTCTCTGCTTCCGGGTTTTGGAGCTCGTGTCGTGACTCCTCCTTCCAGTATGGAAAGTCAACCCACCCTCTCTGACTCCGAGGAGCCAGAGGGGGAAGCCAGTGCACAAAAAACGGAGAGCAGCTCTCAAGTATATAAAGTGCTGCTTGAAGTGATTACTAGGGCTGTAGAAAAACTACATTTAGACTGGCCCAGGGAAGAGGGAGTGGCTCATAGCAGGCTGGACGAGCACTTTCTCCCTAGTGAAAATAAATCTCCTTCACACTGCAGAAAAATGTCCCTTTTTACCAGAAGTGCATGATGAAATATTGCGCTTCTCGGGAAAGCTGTACACCAGTTGTATTTACCCTGTGACAACGGATTATTCAGTCATCATGGGGAATGAAAAGTACAGGTATTTAGCTATGCCAAAGGTGGAGGAGGTGCTTGCGAGCTACCTCTCTCCATCAATGGCAGGGAATTTAGGGGGGCCAGCTTTGCCATCCAAGCCATGTAAGGCCACCTTGGAGATGGTTGAAAAAGTCTATGAGGCAGCGGGTCTCGTTTGTGGGTCACTGCATGCAATGATAGTGTTGTAGGCCTACTAACCAGACCTGCTGAGTGAACTCGACAGCGGTGGAGGAAATTGGGCCAAAGGCAGTGGCATTGCTTCACCGCGCCACTTGTCTTTTCGTGGCGGAAAGGCACCTATGGAGGATAAGGATAAGGTCTCCCTGCTGGACGACCCTGTTGAACCTTCCAGCCTGTTTGGTGGCATGGTTAACACCATCACAGACAAATCAGCAAATGGCGGCGTTCAGTCAGTTTCTTCCCCATTGTGTCAAGTTCACTTGGGCGTCCATGAGCGGAGCCCGGGCCAGCAGTAGTGCGAGGAAGGCACAGAAGTCAAGTGTGGTGGCTTGCCTCCCCTCACGGAAAGCCAGGGGGACCAGGTGGCCACAGTCACAGCCTACTGTAGGGCCCAGTCTAGCTAATGTCATCCCAAGTTTTCAGTGTTCTGTGGTCAGCAAGCTGTCACAGGGCAACGAAAATCCGATGCTTTCCCTCCAGCAGAATGTGGAAAAGTTAACGTCACTAAAAGACCATTTGGCAGTGTGGAAACTACTGCCAAATGTGTCTCCATGGGTTCTGTCCACCACAGAAAAGGGTTACTGGGTCCAGTTCAGAGCTTGACCCCCCCAGTTCAAAGGTGTGCTCACCACAGTACCTCAGCACAGAGCAGAGCCCGATGTTAGCGCAGGAAGTAAGATCCCTCTTGGATAAAGAGGCCATAGAACTTTTACAGTCATTATTTCCTGGTCCGCAAAAAAGATGAGAGTCTGCGTGTACTGCTAGACCTGCGTCATCTGAACTGTACTCTTCGGACATACAGATTCAAGATGTTGATGCTCAAACTTATCATTCCACAGATTCAGTTCGAAGACTGGGTTGTGACGATAGATCTAAAAGATGCATATTTCCACACAGAAATATTGCCCAGTCACAGAAAGTTCCTGAGGTTTGTGTCTGGCGGCAACGCATGCCAAGATCAGGTTCTTCCCTTCAGTCTAGCTTTATCCCCTCGCACTTTCACGACGTGCATGGATGCCGCTCTGGCTCCCTTGTGACTCCAGGGCCTCCATGTACTAAACTACCTGGATGACTGGTTAATTATAGTGTGATCCAGGGTGTTGGCCATTCAACATTGAGATGTTGTTCTCACCCACATGAGGAGTTTGGGGACCAGGTTGAACTCCAAGAAAGGTATGCTTTCTCCAGTACAGAGGACAACTTTTCTAGGGGTTATATGGTATTCTACTATGATGAGGGTATTTCTATCCCCAACATGCATAAGGTTAAGCCTATCAACATTGTGCAAGATAAAGCTGGTTCTGGCATCCCATCCAGTCTCTATGAGAGACTGTTGGGTCTTATGGCAGCAGCAGCCAACATCATTCCATTGGCCCTATTGCACATGAGACCGTTTCAGTGGTGGCTGAAAAGTCGGGCGTTTCAGGACGAAAGTCCTAAGAGTAATAAGTGTCACAGTGCAAAGCCTACATGCTCTGAGAATTTGGAGGTGTCCCCAGTTTCTAGCCTCGGGTCACACAGCATCTCCTTATTGCAAGATGGTGATGACAGAAACCTCCCTCATGGGCTGAGGCCCAGTCTTAGATGGCTGTCCAGCTCATGGTTTCTGGAGCGGCCCTCACCTACAGTGGCATATAAATCATCTAGAAATGCGGGCCATATTCCTAGCACTGAAACTCTTTCTTCTTCAGTTGAGAGGTCATCATGTGTTAGTTGTGACAGACAATACAGCGATGGTCTCATATATAAACCACCAGGGAGGGTTACGGTCACGCCCCCTGTTCAGGCAGGTGCAACTAATTCTTCTCTTTGAGGAGGGAAAGATTTTGTCAGTGAGTGCAATGTACATTCCCCGCAACAGGAATGTGGGGCTAGACATCCTGTCGAGGCAGGGGCTGAGGCCTGGGGATTGGAGGCTCCATCCACAAGTGGTGGAGTCCGTATGGCGGAGGTTTAACCAATTGGAAGTGGATGTGTTCGCTTCTGAGGAGACAACACACTGCCATAGTACACACATGTCTTTCCTGCTCAAATATGGTTCTCTGAGATGATATCCCAGCTAGACAGCACTCCTTGGGAGATTCCCGTTCACAGGGATCTACTGTCTCATGCCAGAGGGTTGATTTGTCACCCTCAACCAGAAGTATGGAAACTGTGAGTCTGACACCTGAAGGACACCAGCTCATAGATTCTGGTCTCGCAACCGAGGCTGTATTTCAAATTTTTAAATATTGTTTGTTTAAGTTTCAGAATTCAACAAAGCCAGCTAGGTCCAGGTCTAGGTCAAGATTTTATTCACCACGATAAATTCAATTATTAATCTGAGTTGCCAATTCCATGGGGAACCCTCGGCTGAACTTCGTGAGAAGGTTTTAATGTTTTTTGCTGATAAAGTAATTACCATTCGTTCTTCCTTCACTTCACAGCTCTCAGACCTGTCCCTGAATTCGCTGGCTATACCGGTTCCTTTGATCAATTTCAACATGTTTCTCTAAAGGAACTGTGTGATCTGGTTAACCAGATGAAAATAATGGCCACTACACTTGATGTTGTTCCCTCTGTGATTATGAAAGCAACTTTTTCTGAAATTGGCCCCAGTATCCAGGTGTTGATAAATATATCTTTGGATGCTGGGGTGGTCCCAAATTGTTTTGAGCATGCTATTGTTCAACCTTTGCTTAAGAAACAGGGTTTGGATGAAGGTTGCTTTAATAATTATCGGCCTGTCTCTAAGCTATCATTTCTGTCAAAGCTGTTAGAGAAAGTAGTACAGTCACAATTGCTCCTGTTTGTAAATTCAGCTATGCTATTGGAACCTTTACAATCTGGTTTCACTGCTTATCATAGCACGAAGTCTGCTTTGTTAAAAGTGTCCAATGACATTTTACTGGCAGTGGATGCTGGAAAAAATGCTGTGTTGATGCTACTAGATCTCACAGCTGCCTTTGATACTGTAGACCATAACATACTTCTTTGGTGCTTAGAGCACCTGTTTGGTATCAAAGGTACCACCCTACAATGGTTCAGCTCATATCTTAAGGACAGGTCCTTTCTCGGTAGCGTTGGGTAATCTCTCCTCATCTTCCGCTCCTATTTTTAGTGGTGTACCTCAAGGCTCCATTCTGGGCCAACTTCTTTTTAACTTATATATGCATCCGTTGGGGAATATTATTAGGGCACACAATGTCTCTTTTCATTTATATGCTGATGATACCCAGTTGTACATTCCATTGAAAGCTGGTGACTCCATTCAGCCACTGTTGGACTGTCTGGACGACATTAAAAAATGGTTAACAAGTAATTTCCTCCAACTTAATGAAGACAAAACCGAAATAATTGTTTTTGGCCCCCTGAGATTGAGAGATGGTCTCATTAATGAGCTTCATAACCATTTCCCCTCAATTTCTTCCCAGGTTAGGAACATTGGCATCATTCTGGACTCAGAATTATGCTTAACCAAGCAAATAAATTCGATCGTTAAGAATAGTTTTTATCAACTACGGATTATTTCTAAACTTAAAACATTTTTGTCTTTCCAAGATTTGGAGCAGGTTATTCATGCTTTTATCACTTTGATTATTGTAATTCATTATACTTGGGTCTTCCTCAGTCATCTCTGGCTCGTCTCCAGATGGTTCAGAATGCAGCTGCAAGGCTGTTGACTAGGGCAAAGAAATTTGATCATGTCACCCCAATTTTAGCATCATTCCATTGGCTCCCAGTCCGTTTTAGGATTCAGTTTAAGATTCTGATGTTTGTTTTTAAAACTCTTAATGATCAAGCTCCTTCCTATCTCAAGGATCTTCTTACACAACATTCATCGAACAGACTTCTAAGATCTTCTGATAGGTTTCTTTTGCATGTCCCTCGTTCCAGGTTAAAAACAAAGGGGGATTGACTTTGCCCCTGGATTAGCCAAGGCCTTGCTATATCCTAGGCCAGATTATATTCCTAAAGTGTATTATATGCCTAAAACAAGGATAAACTTGTTTTTTAAATTATTATTATTGATTATTACTGTAATATTATTATTATCATTATTATTATTATTATTTTGAAAGTGCAATCCATGTGTGACCATCTACCGCAGCAGAAAGTGATTCAAATAGAACAACACAACTACAGCTAGTAACTAGTTCTCTTTTATCTTTGTCATCCTGAGCACTCTATTGTTAGAGAGCAAACATTTCTTTTGTGATCAATTGGTGTTTATTGTTTTATATAAAGGAGGTCAATTACAGACTGCCCAGATTCTTCACATGAAACATAACAAAAAAACTGACCCTCCATTCCTCCCCACCACCCCCAGTGGTCCCCCTAGTCCAAGCCACTGATCCTTACAAAAATTACAATGAAAACAAATTCCTTATTTTCTCACTTCAGGTAAATATTTAAAAGGAAAATAAATACATATGTAAATTAATAAAATAAGAAGCTGGAAAGTTACCTGAAAGTATACCATAGAGAATAATTATAAAAACAAACAAAAAAAAAACACGCAGATTTCAGTATGTAAGCCACAGGATAAGTAAAGTAAATACACAGAACAGAGGTCCAAATTATATCTAAAAAGTCCAAATTATATCTAATTTCTACCATCTTGAAGCCTTTCTGTCAGTTCATCTGCAGTAGCTTTCCATGCCTCAAGAGTTAAAGCTCTGGCCTTATTTATTCTGGCTGTTGAAAGTTCCAGCATTATTATGTCATGAAACGGAAGTAACCAGTGTCGCACAGATAGAATATGAGGAGGGAGCCATCTTTGAGTAATTATCTTTTTGGCAGATGTTAGACCTGCTAGCCAAATCTTCCTTTGTCTCTCTGTTAAACCTAAATTTGAATCATCATTAATAAGTAGAGCAGCTGGTTGCATTGGTATTTGTTTTCCTATCATATCAGACAATGTAGATGAAATCTTTACCCAAGAGAGCAAACATTTTAATGCATTTTGTAGTCACATATTTTACATGTAACTACCCTCAGTGGATTTTCTATTCTTTACTCAGTACAGGATGTGTGTCAGAATGATCAGTAAAACACATCCAATTTGGTGGATAGAGATTAGGCTAAAAAACACATATTTGTTTAAACCTCTGCTGTTCTCCTGTTAAATACTTTATTGCTATGGTACTCCCTGCACTGTAGGAATTAGCTCTCAGCCACCAGGCTCACGACTAAACAAGCTTCATATAAAGTGATGTTCAGTAGTTATAACTCCTGATGTCCTTGGAAAACAGCTTCATTCTCACTACAGTACCTCCCTCAGCCTTTCACAGACAAACACATTTGCTCACATTGAGTAACTCACACAGTATGCGTAGTCATGTTTGTGTGCGCTCATTATGCAGTATATGGTGGATCCCCTGCTTTCTAAACCTTTGTAAAATAAAACAGCAAAAGTAGTACTGAGCACAGGAGAACTGTTAATGGACAAGGACAATCCACACACATCAGCCAATGCTTTTATTTACAAAACGCTAAGGCCACAGAACACACAGACATTTCTCTCGCTCTCTATCTCTCTCATACACATACACATATACACGATGGCTTCCACTGAATTGGAAGTCACTATGCGGAAACCAGGTTCAATTCAGGGCCATTTAAAAAAAAAAATTCTAACAGATCATCAGCTTTCATGCTGTCATTAAACTATATAAAAATAATTTATACTGTTAAATGATACTTTCAAGAAAAAAGCTGAAGAAGCTGGTAAGCTGCACATGAAGACTTTCTTTTTTTCTCTATCTATTCCCAATCAGCATCCCTCCTCTTTCATTAAGCTGTTGCCAAAAACCCTGAATACGCAGCTGTGTGACTGAAGTTACAGTACTACTGGCTGTAATTTCAGTGTTTCCCCAACTGATTTAAGACATCACTGGCATCACAATGCATGTGCCACTTGTGTGTGTCAGTGTTGAAAAATGTATTAAATGTGCATGTATGTCTAAATACATGTTTCATTTATTTGCATATTGTCTAAAATGTTTAGCATTTTTTATGGCTTTCATCTAATACTTAGTCATCAGATTATCAGTATTGGTATTACTATGAATTGCCACAGTCCACTCCAAAACTAATGGAAGACATCTGTTTTTTGCTGAGGATCCAAAACATACAAGCTCAAATGTGAAACATGGTGATTTGAAATGACTGTACATTTTCAAAAATAAATTAAATTCGCAAAGTAAAACATCAAATAATGTGTTAATAATGTGCTTTCAATATAGTACAGGGTGAATTGAATTTTCAAATGTTTTTTTTTGTTTTTTTTTTTTTTTGCATTTTCCATGATGTCCCAACTTTTTTGAAATTGGGGTTGTAAATATCAGGAAATAAAATCTGAAATCCGAAAATCTCGTCTCATATCTATCTTTTGATCGGAAACCCAAATGTCTTTGGTGTAGAGCACAAACAAATGAATTAGCCTTGCCATTCCAAAAAAATTTTAGAGGACTATATCACTATAAATCTGAACCTGCATTTATAGTATCAAGCGACAAACTGAGTGACATTTAAATTGAGATTACATGCAAATTATATTTGACAGTAAATTGACAAATCCAAAAGACTGGCTCAAATGATCCCTCAGACAACTCGTATGGCGCATGTGGTGTGACATTTCTTCAGATCCTTACTCACACCTTCAGTTCTTACCTGCAGTTACTACACATTTACAGTCTGACATGCAAAAATGAAAGAAAAACTGATAACCATGGTTTTAACTTATCCTGTCATTTACAACCTCTCACTAAATGTGTATAGAGACATTATGAAGAAAAATAAAGCTTGGAAGGAAGTAGAAGGGTAGCACAATGGCACAGATGCTAGTGTTGCTACACCATAGTTACAGGGTCTCTGGTTCAATCCTGCATTCGGGTTATTGTCTGGGTTTCTATGCATGTTTGTGCCAAGTCTGTGTGGGATTCTTACAGGTTCTCTGGTTTCCTCACACCTCCCAAAAACAAGGCAGTAGGCTGATTGGCTAAGATAATTTCCTGCTAGTTGTGAGTGAGACTGTAAATGTGTGTGTGCATGGTTCCCTGTGATGGACTGGTGTACCTGGTATAAGCTCAGGATCCACCGTGACCCTGCCCATGATAAATTGTATACTGAAAGTGAGTGAGGTAGTAAAAGTAGGAGAAATTGTTGGTGTCTCTGATGTGTTTACAGGACATAGCTAGTACAGTTAGCTTGCTATGCTAATCCACTGGACAAAGCATGCTCACAAGAGATAAACGAGCGACTTGTTGCTTGTTAGTGTGAATAAAGGGTGAGGCTTTCGGCTTTACAAAAATATAAAAAACTCAAAAATCTTAAAGTGATTCTGAGTCAGAGAGACTACCTAAAATGTGCTAAAAATTTGTGACTACTTCCTCAATGTTTTCTGTCAGAGACAATAGCAAAAGATTTATTAGCCACTAGGTTCAGTTGGGCATGTCTCCAAACATAAAATGGATTTCCTAATGCCACAATAACAGTAATTTAAATTGCAGGAACCTTGGATGGCCTCCCTGTGCTCTGTCTTAGCTTGGCACAGCCAATGAAATCTGCTGGCATCAGCAGTGCAGCTGACTTGATTTGCAGCAGTAATATCAGCAGCCATACTCCCGAAACAGGCTTGATGGCCTGCTGGTCACTGCAGTATACCTCCACAAGCACCAGAGACAGACTGGTATAATAAGGAGGACATTAAACTTGTATGTGTACTGCATGCGAATGCACACGCGCGCACACACACACACACACACACACACACACACACACACACACACACACATTGTAAGCAATAATCCACGGCTAGGTGTGAGTTACTTGATTTTAATGCACAACGTGGAGGCAAAGAACCAACCGAAGTGGAGGGTGGTTGCCTCTGCGGAGTGCATTAAAATCGTGTAACGCACACCTAGCCGTGGATTATCCCACTAATACTATGGTCACTCGCCAGCATTGACAAGTTAAATCTGTCATTGATGTTTAAAGTGCGAAATTTGACTGAAAGGATAAAAATAAGAGTTAATCTTTGTTAGTTATTTTATTTACATGTTGCTAGATCTAGAATTCTGCCACTCTAAATCATACACAGAGATAAAATAGTGCAATAAGGTTACATTTGTTTGGATGAATTATAATAAATAGTTATTAGAGAGAGAGAGAGAGAGAGAGAGAGAGAGAGAGAAAGAGAGAGAGAGAGAGATTGTGTGTGTGTGTGTGTGAGAATTACCTGCATCTTTGCCATGTTTCTACTAATAATAAAGCTGTGAATCTAACTTATGTTACTATGATTATAGTTGTATGTAGAATTGTGATCAAACTGACTGGACATACCTGTGCATTATACGGTTTTAACACAAACCTTCCAGCCAATCAGACAGGACAGACCCCGCACACACACACACACACACACACACACACACACACACACACACACACACATATATATATATATATATATATATATATATATATATATATATATATATATACACACACATACACCTACATACATACATACATACATACACACACAACACACACACACACACACACACATACACACACACATGCAGTACTGTGCAAAAGTCTTAGGTACATGCAAAAAAATGCTGTAGAGCAACAATGGGAGTGTCATGGTCTGGGGCTGCATGAGTGCTGCCGGCACTGGGGAGCTACAGTTCATTGAGGGAACCATGAATGCAAACATGTACTGTGACGTACTGAAGCAGAGCATGATCCCCTCCCTTCGGAGACTGGGCCGCAGGGCAGTATTCCAGCATGATAACGACCCCAAACACACCTCCAAGATGACCACTGCCTTGCTAAAGAAGCTGAGGGTGAAGGTGATGGACTGGCCAAGCATGTCTCCAGACCTAAACCCTATCGAGCATCTGTGGGACATCCTCAAACAGAAGGTGGAGGAGCACAAGGTCTCTAACATCCACCAGCTCAGTGATGTCATCATGGAGGAGTGGAAGAGGACTCCAGTGGCCAACTGTGAAGCTCTGGTGAACTCCATGCCCAAGAGGGTTAAGGCAGTGCTGGAAAATAATGGTGGCCACACAAAATATTGACACTTTGGCCCGAATTTGGACATTTTCACTTTGGGGTGTACTCACTTTAGTTGCCAGCGGTTTAGACATTAATGGCTGTGTGCTGAGTTATTTTGAGGGGACAGCAAATTTACACTGTTATACAAGCTGTACACACACTACTTTAATTTATAGCAAAGTGACATTTCTTCAGTGTTGTCACATGAAAAGATATAATCAAATATTAACAAAAATGTGAGGGGTGTACTCACTTTTGTGAGATACTGTGTGTATATATATATATATATATATATATATATATATATATATATATATAGTATTCATGATAATACCCAAGCAGAGACACAGGCACAAATCTGTAACTGCCAGCAGTGGAGTTGCTGCACAGTTTAATTGGCATATGTGTCAAGTTTCCCCTGTGCCTTAGTTAGACGACTTCATCTGAGTGAGAGTTTTTCCACCACACATTCAGAAACAAGGAGTGTCACAAACAGCAGTCAGCAGTACCTGAGATTTTAGTTCATTTCTACCAACTCCATAGACAACTAGAGCAGTCACAGTGATAACAGATAAAGTGAGTGTGTAATGTACTGTAAACCTACCTAACTGTTTAACCCAACATTTCTCCATACTAAAAGTACAATACTTATATACTATATTTATATAGTGCATGGGTGTGCAAGGAAGGAAAGAAGCAGATGCATTTCCATAATACATATTTAGGGAATTTTCATCTGCTTATTTCAAGAACAACATCACTTTAAACTGAGAATAAAGCACAGAAAACTGGCATATCAACCTTTTCATTGTCACTGAATCCTTCCTTTCCTTTCGTTTTATGTCATTCCAGCACTGATTTTCATTTTCACTTCTGAACATTTGAATCCAAGCCAAGGAGACAGAGCATATGCTATTAAAAAAGCAGATATCTCTATTTTAATTAGGCTGGAAATAAAGTGAGTGTCAGTAAACTAGGAAGCTCAAGAGACACAATGAATGATATTGTATTAACAACTGAATCCTTTAATGAGACTGCTACTTTTTCCCCCTCATTTCCCTGGACTTTCATTCCACCTCATTTTTTTCTTTTATGTCTTCTTTTGGTACGAGGACATTTCTAAGATAAGAATGGCATGCGTAACCCCACCATGGCTCACAAACACATCTCTAAACAGGCTGCACTGTCATCTCTGAGCATCCATCTTATCACTGTAGACCAGCTTAAAATCTTATCACTGTGGACCAGCCCAAACCCACATGGTTTTAGAGAGAGTAAGAGAGAGAGAGAGAGAGAGAGAGAGAGAGAGAGAGAGAGAACTAAAAACTACAGGAGACTATTCTTATTCTTAGAATATGCCAAATATAAGATCAATCAAAAACAATATACATAAGTACATAATTTCTACAGTATTTTCAATGGTCTGTATCAAGTCTCACAGAAAAAATGCACTTCCATTTAAAATCTACACCACTAATGCAGTCATTATAGAATAATGGATGGAAAACTGTGTTGCTCTAATTTACATTACCTATATATTGCCTTCACTTAGCCCAAAGAAAGAGAGCAATACTGCAGGTGGATTAAATTGGACATTATAATGACAGTTGCAGTCATTATATTCATATGTCTTACAATATGATTATACTTTTCTATAAATAAATTCATGATACAATAATGCTATCATATCACCATGTGTGATGCAAGAATCCAGATTTGCATAAAAAGGAAAACAGCTAGAAATTCACTCCTGCCGTGTTCATTTATTGCTGTCCGAATGCGAGAGTTGTATCATAGAGGGAAAAGTTTATTACATCCTGAGAAACACGCCATGAATACAGCTAAAGTGATATTTTTAGATACACGCTTAGATACATCTCTGCCTAGAGCAAGTATATAAAGGATTTCTAACTTAATACACTTTCAAAATGTGGGGGGAACAAAACTGGTACATAAATATAGTTGTGAACATGTTCCCAGAGTCCCCAGCATCCTATGCTAGTAGATAGCTTCAGTCAAATAATACAGCTGTGGCTAAGTATACATTTTTAGTCCAGTGGTTTTTTATCTAATCTTCAACTACCCAGTTTGTGTGACCTTGTACTCATGAAAGATCTCAGATTCCTGTTCTTGGCTGAAGCAGTGGAACCCAATGTGGTCTTCAATGTTTTGTGCATGCTGAGATACTTTTCTGCTCACCACAGTTGTATAGAGTGATTATTTGAGTTACTACTGTATATTCTACCTGACAGCTCGAACCAGTCTGATCAAGAAGGCATTTCCACTCATAGAACTGTCACTCACTCAATCCTTTTGTTTTCTGCACCATTCGTGTATAACCTCTAGAGACTGTTGTGTGTGAAAATCAGGAGTTCTGTAGTTTCTGAAATTCTCAAACCAGCCCATGAGGCACCAATAACCATGCTACGGTTAAAGTCATACAGATACTATTTTTCCCCATTCTGATGTTTAATGTGAACATTACCTGGAGCTCTTCTGCATGGTTTTATGTGCTGCTGCCACATGACTGGTTGATTGGATAACTGCATAAATGAGTACAGGTGTACAGGTGTTCCTATTAAAGCGGACAATCACACACACACACACACACACACACACACACCAGTAGGTATGTGGACACCTGAACATCACACCTACTATATGTGCCCATTCCAAAACCATAAGCATTAACACAGAGTTGGTTCCCCTTTGCTGCTATAATAACCTCCACTCTTCTGGGAAGGCTTTCCACTAGATTTTGTGGCTCCTGTGGGGATTTGTGCTCATTTATACACATGAGCATTAGTGAGGTTGGGCACTGATGTTAAGTGAGAAGGCCCGGGATGCATTTGGCTTTCCAAAATCATCCCAAAGGTACCACATGAGTTCTTCCACACCAACCTTGGCAAACCATGTCTTCATGGACTTCGCTTCGTGCACAGGGCATTGTCATGCTGAAACAGGTTTGGACTCTTTATGGGTGTTATGGTCAGGTGTCCACATACTTTTGCCCATATAGTGTATATAAGACTGTATATGTACACTGCCAGCCCACACCTGTAACATGATTTACATGAGTTTATCTGCTTCTAATTAATGTAATATACTGTACTAAAAAATATCGTTCACACAACAATACTACTGGTTTACCCACCTGCTGCTTCCTATTACTCTCCACAAAAACCAAAGCCTGACTTAACCCAGTTGTAAAGGCAAAAATACAAAGTTTTGGCTCCTGCTGTATTCCTGCTCCTTTTTTTCTTGAGTATTTTACATTGATCTTATTCTAAAACTCCCAGACACAGAAAGCAAATTAGCTGAGTGCTGGCACACTCCGGAGTTCGAATGCCATGTGGAGCTGATAAACCCACAGCCGTTTGACTTTTGTTAGCCACATGCCTTTCAATTACCCAGTCTAGCTGGCTCAGAGATTAATGAAGGCTCTGTGTGAATTTTAAACACTGATGAGACTGCAAAATCAGTGAAAAAAATAAAACAAAGGAAAAGAAAGTGTGACTACAGCCATGTAAGAGGAGAAGATAAAAGAGAATAGGAGGGAGAATTACAACTCCACACAAGGTGAGAAAGAGAAAGAGGAGTGAAAACTATGAGCAAAAGAAGAACAAAGCGCCAAGAGGCAGGACATGCACTGAAGCAAAGGAGAGCATGAAAACATAATAAGGAAAAAGTTGAAAGAGCATGTGAAAATGATAAGGTTATGATACGCTGCTATACTTCGCTACACTGGGTTGTGCATAATTTATTAATGATTAATTGTATGTTTTAGGATATCTCTTGTTTACTGATCAGAACTACAGAAAATGGAAAGCTGCTTTTTTTCAATAATATACATGCACATGCAAGCAAATGCATACTATTGTGCTAGAACACTCATTAAATCTTCCAGTAAATCACTCACTAATTACAGCAACTTAAACTTGGGTGACACATCCTGAATAGTGATTCGCTCTTGTATTGCTTATCACTAATGGGTCTTGAAAGACCAAGCCACATCATAAAATTACCAACAGAAAACTAGTTTCAAATTTTCATGATGATGAAATAATGACTCATTCATTCAATGACTAAGAATGGATTCTCTGTTGTCACTAATCCTGGGTCTGGCCTGTTACCTGCCATTCTCAGTCTCTGTCATGGTGCTGCAGTGTGATTCTGCCTTCAGGGGAAAAAAATAACTGAATCTATTATTTCCGCCATAGTGTATATATTTATTGGACTCCCATTTCTCCATTCCTTTCCCGATGGGAACATCTCCTTGCTTCAGAAACTCAAGAAAAGCCACAATCTTTTCCAAATTCGATGTGATATTACCTCATTTTTAGAAGTGCTTTATTGACAATAGTATTTCTACTGCGTTTTTTAACAATGCTATATTGAACTGAGCTGTTGGAATGGCAAAAAAAAAAAACACAGGGTCAAGCACTGTGGGAAGCTAAAGCAGCAAAAAAATCAATTCCCTCCTAAAGCTTGAATAAAAGGTACCTCCTCCTCACTTTACGGCGGAAGGAGAAGCTACTCTTTTCATTCACAATGATGTGAAGTTGGACGAAGACCCAGGACTTATCAAAAAGACAATGTTTCAATGGCAACGTGGAAGTAACTGAACTGGATGGTGAAAATAAACAATAGGAGGTTGTTTGAATACGGGACAAACAGGTCACTATTAAGTTCAGTCATTGTAAAAATTGTTTTTTAAAAATGCTGGTAGAATAAAACTTTTTCAATTATTTCAATTTTCACATAAATGCATATTCTCTAGACTTTTAAACAGTTAGCATGAAATTTTAAGTCAAAAGAATTACATTAGACTGCAATGTGGATCAAACCCAGATCTAGCCCAGTTATCTACACATATTTTGGATTACTAAAGAAAAAACATAGATAGTGCAACTCTCTATATTGCACTGATACCTGAACTTTTCATTTTTGCGTCAGTCTTGTGTAAACCTGTATGTGCCAAGAGGAAAAGTAATAGGGGGAAATTGTCAGTGTTTTTCCATCCATTATAAACCTGGAATGCCATTTATTCTCAAGAGACAAAGCATATATGATGATCCCAATGGCCCACTGAGACAGACCTGCTTCTGTTAGTTCACATTCTATGGTTTCTGTCTTATTCACTGCACCCACTACATATCCCAACTGTACTACTTCTCCCACATGGCCTTTCTCCATTCTTACTCCAGTAGAGGAATGCTGCTAATTGCCTTTGCTGGACACATTACCCTGGGCTACTTTTTATGTGCTAATGAGATTAGAGCAATTAGTCATGGATGCCCAGAGATATGTGAAATAATGATCGCATCAATTGTGTTGATGCACATTATCTGATCGTGTGCCTGTTTTAGGAAACTAAATTTAGGCAGTATCAGTTCTGCCTCAATTTTATGCCTGGGTATACACCATCAACACCACACAACTACTCATCAAATGCAGCATGATGCCACAGCATGCATGTTCAGATGCTTTAATGTCATTATTCAAGTTTGGCACGAACCCCAGGCACTAAACACCCTCAGCAGAGCTCTGGAGTTTTGCAGCCGCATTGATGCATCAGGTAATGTGGGAAATCACTATTAATACTGTTCAAAGTGAGTAACAAACATTACAATTTTTTAAACCAATCTCAAGGGGAATTGTGAATTGACAGCTGTCAGTGATGAAGTGATGGCTTCAGGAGATGCAGAAACATGGCTTAGAACATGCCTATGCCTCAGTGAAAGCAGTGACCCCGAGTGGCACTGAGGGGTGGATAAGCATCCTGCACATGAAATGCATGAAAAAGCCTTTGGAATAAATCCCTAGAGACGGTATGAAACATCCCTAGCAGATAAAGACTCTGTAAACTTGAAGTGAACGGGCCTTTAGATATCTACATTCAAATCAAACCATCCCTATTATATCAGGTTCTCATTATTATTAGTCTTTATTATCATTCTCCTAAGCCTTATTGATAGTGTTACCCTTGTTACTTTTTGTGTGAATTAGTGTGGCTCTTTTGCAAAGAAACTGCCTCCTGATATAATTTATTAAAGTATATAATTACTTTTTTAATTCTACCTCTGGTAATTTAATTCACAATTCATGAATCTATCATGGGTGTCAAGCCTGAAAAGCTAGAGCAAATAATATTGGGCTGCTGGAGAACAAGGAGTGCTAAATAATAAATAAATGAGCAATCAATAACACTAGAATTAAGGAATTGATCATTGGAGGGGGAAAAACCTTAATAAATAAATCAATGAAAGCAAGGGTAATAATAATAATAATAATAATAATAATAATAATAATAATAATAATAATAATAATAATAATAACAATAATAACAGAATTGGTCAAACAAATAAGAAACTGGAAAACAGCCTCTATTATCTGAAGTGAAGACGCAATTCACAGGCCTGCCCTGGTATGACAAAGCTACGCAGCGTCTCGTTCCCTTTCAAAGGGAACTTCAACGTTGCGTTTAGCATAACACTATGGGAATGAGAATACCCACTCCGTCATACCGAGGGTACGTCCTGTTCAAAAAGACCCAAGCCCGAGGGTCATTGCAAGACACTCGAGCCCGGGGTGGAATGAATATCCAGGCTGTAATAACGAATGAATATGTGTGGCGTAGACCACCCTGCAGCAGCACACACATCCTGTAAGGATACCCCTTTGGACAAAGCCTTTGCGGAGGCGACCACCCTAGTGGAATGAGCCCTTATGCCCAGCGGCGTAGCGAGACCACGCGCCTCATAAGCAATAGAGATTGCTTCCACTATCCAATTAGAGATGCGCTGCTTTGACACAGCATCACCTCTACTGCCACCGCCGAAGCAGACCAGCAGCTGCTCCAACTTACGCCACTGGCCAGAGCATTTGACGTAAGTACAGAGAGCCCTTACTGGACACAACAGGTGCATTCTCTCTTGTTCTGGTGTGGGGAATGGAGGAGGGCAGAAAGCCTGCAACACCACAGGGTGGGCAGCCGATGTAGGCACCTTAATAATATAATCCGGCATAGGATACAGGAAGGCCTTGGCTAATCCAGGGGCAAAGTCAAGGCAGGAAGGGGCAACAGAGAGAGCTTGTAGATCTCCTACTCGCTTGAGAGATCTCAGAGCCAGCAGAAGAGCTACCTTTAGAGACAGAAGCTTCTCAGAGGCTGACTCTAAGGGATTAAATGGGGCCCCTGACAGACCTTCCAGGACCACAGAAAGGTCCCAGGAAGGTATGCATGGCCTGCAGACCGGCCTCGGCCGCCTGACGCCACGCATGAACCTCGAAGTTAGAGGATGTTGCCCCACAGAGAGTGATTGTAGAAGGAGCCCACACCACTGATAAACGTTCTTGTAAGAACTCCAGGACTGTAGCTATTGTGCAGTTCACTGGGTCTAGTTGACGTTCCTCACACCACAAGACAAAAAGCTGCCACTTGAGTGCATACAATTTCCTTGTGGATGGTGCTCTAGCATTTAACATGGTCTCTACAACCTCAGTTGTGAGACCAGAATCTATGAGCTGGTGCCCCTCAGGGGCCAGACCCACAGTTTCCATAGTTCTGGCCGAGGGTGAATCAGCCCTCCGGCTTGCGATAGTAGATTCACTCTAAAGGCTCAAATGGGGCACCTGACAGACCTTCCAGGACCACAGAAAGGTCCCAGGAAAGTATGCATTTGACACCACACAAAACCTCAAAGTTAGAGAATGTTGCCCCACAGAGGCTCCATCAACAGGGGCATGGCTGGTCGAAATGGCGACCATGTAAACCCTGATTGTAGAAGGAGCCCACCCTGCTGAGAAATGTTCTTGTAAGAACTCCAGGACTGTAGCTATTGCACAGTTCACTGGGTCTACAGTGGATCCCTGCGGATGGGAATCTCCCAAGGAGTGCCATCTAGCAGGGATATTATCTCTGACAACCATATTCAGGCTGGCCAACAAGGTGCTACTAGCAGCAGACATATACTGTCTTGGCGAACTCGCGCTAGAACTTGTGGGAGCAGAGCGATGGGGGGAAAGCGTACAGATGTGACCTTGGCCACATGTACACCATGGCGTCCAGCCCTAATTGTGCAGGAGGAGTGAGGGCAAACCACAGCAGGCCATGTGTTGTCTCCTCGGAGGCGAACACATGCAGTCCCGCTTGGCCAAACCTCGCCATATGGACTCCACCACTTGTGGATGGAGCCACTAATTCCTGGGCCTCAGCCCCTGCCTCAACAGGATGTCTGCCCCCATATTCCCAGAATGTACATTGCACTCACTGAAAAACTTTCCTTCTGCCCAGAGAAGAATTAGTTGTGCCTGCCTGAACAGGGGGCACAGACATAATCCTCCCTGGTGGTCAGTATATGAGACCACCGGTGTGTTGTCTGTAAACACATGGTGACCTCTCAATTGAGGAAGAAGGAATTTCAGTGCTAGAAATATGGCCCACATTTCTAGGCAATTTATATGCCGCTCCAGATGAGGGCCGCACCAGAGACCGTGAGCTGGACAGCTGTATAAGAACGCACACCAGCCCGTTAGGTAGGTGTCTGTCATTACCGTCTTGCGCTAAGGAGACACCCCTAGAGTGTGACTCAAGGCTAGATACCAGGGACACTCAAATTTTCAGAGCATGTAGGCATCGCCGCCTGACACTGATTATTCTCAGAGGTTTCATCCTTGGACGAAACCCCCAACTTCTCAGCCACCACTGAACGGTCTCCTGTGCAATAGGCCCATAAGCGCCAATAGTCTCCCAAGATCCAGCTTTACCTTGCTCAGTGTTGATAGGATTAACCCTATGCATGTTGGGGATAGAAATGCCCTCATCGCTGTAGAATCCTTATAATCCCTAGAAAAGTTGTCCACTGCACTGGGGAAAGCATACTTTTCTGAGGTTCAACCTGAGCCCCAAGTTCTTCATGTGGGCGAGAACAACATCTCGATGTTGAACCGTCAGTTCCCTGGATCATGCTAGAATTAACCAGTCATCCAGGTAGTTTAGTACACGGATGCCCTGGAGTCACAATGGAGCCAGAGTGACATCCATGTACTTTGTGAAGGTGCGAGGGGATAAAGCTAGCGATATTTCTATGTGGAAATATGCACCTTTTAGATCTATCGTCACAAACCAGTACTCAAACTGAATCAGTGGAACGATAAGTTTGGGCGTCAGCATCTTGAACCTGTATGTCCGAAGAGTACAGTTCAGATGACGCAGATCTAAAATTGGCCGCATACTCCTATTTTTTGCGGAACAGGAAATAACGGCTATAAAAACCTCCCTCCCTCTGGGAATGGGGTAGATGTTCTATGGCCCCTTTGTCCAAGAGGGATCCTACTTCTTGCACTAATGTCGGGCTCTGGTCTGTGCTGACTACTGTCATGAGCACACCTCTGAATCGGGGGGGTCAAGCTATAAACTGGACCCGTTAACCCTTTTCTACGGTAGACAGAACCCATGGAGACACATTTGGCAGTAGTTTCCACGCTGCCAGATGGTCTTTTAGTGACGTTAACTATTCCACATTCTATTGGAGGGAAAGCATCAGATTTCCGTTGCCCTGTGACAGCTCACTGTCCAGAGAACACTGAAAACTTGGGACCGCCTTGGCTAGGGGAGGCCCTACAGTAGCACTGGGGGCTAACTGCCCTAACAACCTCATGTCCCCTGATACGTCCCTCTACGGCCCCTCAGGACCGCTCCTCTTTTGTCTGCATGGCCTTTATGACCATTCTCAGATCAGGTCTGGTAGCAGGCCGCAACTGTGGCCGCCCGGTTCCCCTGGCTGTCTGCCATACTCACCCGGGTGCCCGGTGAACTCGAGACAACAGGGAAGGAACTGGCTAAATGCCGCCATATGTCAAGCTCACTCAGCAGGTCTGCTTGGTAGGCCTGCAACACTGTCAATGTCTGCAGTGACCCACAAGCAAGACTATTACCGCATAGGCCTTGCCCACCAATGCCACGGTGGCCTTACATGGTGGCTTGGATGGCAAAGCCGGCCCCCCTAATTACCTGCCGTCGATGGAGAGAGGTAGCTCGCAAGCACCTCCTCCACCTTCAGCATAGCTAAATAGCCATGCCGTTCATTCCCCACAATGGCCAAATAATCCAACATCGTGGGGTTATAAATACGGCTTATGCATGGTTTTCCCCCAGAAGCCTGATATTTTGTCATGCACTTCTAGAAGAAAGGGGAGTTTCTGCAGTGTGAGGGATTTACTTTCACTGGGGAGAAAAAGGCTCATCCAGCCTTAGTAATCACCTAAAGCAGCTCTTTATATGCTGCTCTCAGTTTTTAGCACAACCTTCTGGCTCAGAGTCAGAGAGGAATTATTACAATTATTTTTGTGTGTCATCCCTGATCCCCCCCCCCCCCCCCCCCCTTTGCTTTTGGCTTTCTCTAGCAGAAAGGGGGAGTCACGACACGAGCTCCAAAATCCAGCAGAGAGCCGAACCCGGAAGACAGAGCAAGAGATAGAGCAGCGCTCGTCTCCGGCTCCTCTTCTGGATCCAGCGGCTGGCCCAGATCCATGAGGCTCTGAAACCCAACTTGTTTCGGCTTCCGAGAAGAGCGCGAGTCGCGAGCTGAGCTGCTCAATGTAGGCATTACCATGCGCAGCCTGTCGAGGCTGCCATTGCATGCTACAGCCCTAGACACTTCACCCAGAAAGTGTGCACTATTCCCCGTGATGAAACAGGAGCAAGCCGTAATACACTTCCTGAATTCTCTCACTCATATTTCTCTCTCTCGCTCATTCCTTTTTATTTCTTCTCTTTTTTTTAAAGGGATAGAAAAGTTCTGAGATTTTGAGAAAAGACTGTGAGGAAATGAAGCGTGTTTTTGTTTCTTTACACAAACAACTGACATGCAGTCTTTCACTGAAGATAATAAAGGTTGATGGCGCGGTTCACAGGTGCCATATTTATATCACGCGACGCGCTTAATTCCCACGTCAACTGATCATGGCAGACCTATAAATACGCATAATTTTACACAAGCTTCAGATGCCGGTCGCGCGCGAGAGACGCTCCCCATAGTGTTATGCTAAATGCAACGTCGAAGTTCCCTTTGAAAGGGAACAGAATTATATACTTTGCTGATTGCCAGTCTTGCAAAGTACAGTACTGTGCAAAAGTCTTAGGCACATGTAAAGAAATGCTATAGAGTAAAGATGCCTTCAAGATTAATGAAATGTTTCTACATTAAAAAAAAAAAAACTATACAGAGCAGTAAACAGTAAAAATGTCTTCTTTTTTTTTTTTTAATGCCACATTTGCATGTAAGTCCATAGTGAATTGCTACACATGTGGCTCAGAACCACACTGGAACAGTGGTGAAAATCACAATACATTACTATGAAAGCTATTATATCTATTATAAATCCATCCATCCATTTTCAAGACTGCTTATCTTACAGAGGGTTGTGAGGAGCCTGGATCCTTGGATGGGGATGCTAATCCACTGCAGGGCAAATTGTGCACACATTCACATAATTTGGAAATGCCAATTAGCCTACAACGCATGTCTGTGGACTGGAGGAGGAAACCGGAGTACCTGGAGGAAACCTCTGAAGCACGGGAGAGCATGCAAACTCCTTTCATACAGGGTAGAGGCGGAATTCAAACCCTCAAACCTGGAGGTGTGAGGTGAAAGGAAATTCTCTTATATCATGTACTCTCTTATATTGTGAACTGCTATCAAATACTTATGATGAATGTATTCATTTAATTACCTCTTTAAATAAGCTGATCAACTGACATCTTTCTTATAGCTGGCACATGTATTTTCTGTCTCTTGAAAAGACTTATTTTCATAGTGTGTCGTGTGTTTTGTTTTGTCTATCTGTCTGGCCCCTGCACCAGTAGACACTGTCCACGCACTGCTGTTATCAGTGTGTATAAATACTCTTGGTTTGCATGAATAAACTCGGATGTCTATTTGAGCATCCAGTGTGTGTTCATTTAGGCTCCCCATATCGATCTGCAACGCTCTGAGGAGAACCACACTTTCTAAGCACAGAACTAAAAGTTAATAGAAGTAATTGTAGAACAGGCTGGAAGGCATGACGGAAGATCTGAAAGGCATAATCTGAGATTCCTGAGATACATGGAAATCCAACATGAGGCAAATGTACTAGCCACTAATTACTACAGTCTATTTTCCTGATCAATTTAATTGGTCTAATCCAAAACTGAATAACTCCAAATCACATAGGCTTTTGAATAATGTGTTCGGTCCATGGAATTTTCAACAATAAAAAGCTCTTCAGCTCTAATAAATAGGCAAAATATAATTGTACACATTTAAGTAATGTTAATGTTTAATAAATCTGTATTGAGGGGGTCCGTTTACTGTTAAAGGGGTCCCTGGCTACAAAAGCTTTAAGAGCCCTTGCCTTAGAGAAGGATTCTTTGGGAAAAAAGCTATTTGCTGCAATTTTACAGTGTGGACAGTGAGCTAATGAAAGCAAGGGGAATGTGTGTGTGTGTTTGGAGGTGATTTGGGTGAGTGGGCCTCTTGAGGCAGGCAGGACTTTACAGTAATAAAGCTAAGGTAACACAGAAGCCATGCTGCTCTCACTTGTTCTCCTTCCCCCAGCTAACTCAGTGATGCCTCCACTTTAATTGGACAGCAAAAGCTCTGAGCCTGTAGCTAGGCCTGGCAAGCATAAATGCAAAATGAACAGTAGCATACATATACATCACTCAGACAGAAGCAGACAGAAAACAATGCAGATAGGAATGAAGAATTTGAAGCGAAAACAAAAGTACACATACGCACGTCAATGCTACCAACATTTCACTACTGACATCTGCTTCATGTCTTATAGGATACATGCTCAAACACTCTTTTTCCTTCACTTCCCTCTGTCTTGATCCTTCCCTCGCTTTTTCTTTCTCTCTGCCTGGTAAAATAGGCCACATCAATATTTTACACGCCGTCTTCTCTGCTTTTATAATGGAGCTGAGCCCGAGTTATGGCTGTGTCAGATCTGCATTGTAAATCATTTACAATCTCATCCAACCTCCTTGTAGAGCACAGGCTTTAGTCAGATGCAACCTGTGAGTTCAGTGTGCGTAATCACATGAATAAGTGTTGGTATAGTCAGTGGGTGCCAGAGCTCGTAGGTCACAACTGTGGGAGGAGATGGTTTCACAGGTGAAGTTGAAAGAAACGCTTCCTGCTCTGTGTGGGTTAATTGCGGACTTGCCCCTCGCTGTGTCCGCTCACACACAGCTCACCACAGGCTGCGTTGTAATGACATGGATATCAAAGAGCGCATTGCTTTCTACACACACAAACAGATCATACATGCCTGGGCATTAGCAATACAGCACTACCAGCATCAAGCCTGATTCTGTTTAGTTCAATTCCCTCCCCATTTTGCTCTGACAAAACAAATGATATCCTCAGCAAGCCTGCTGAGCTATCCATCCATCCATTTTCCATACTGCTTATCCTACACAGGGTCGCAAAGGAGCCTGGAGCCTATCCTAGGGAAATCAGGTGCAAGGCAGGGGACACCCTGGGTGGGGTGCCAACCGATTGCAGGGCACAAACACGCACACATTCACACACTATGAACAATTTGGACTGGGGGAGCTGGAGTTCCAGGAGGAAACCTGCAAGCTCTGCACACATAGGGCAGAGGTGGGACTCGAACCCCCAACCCCAGAAGTGTGAGGCAAGCCTACAAACCACTAAGTCTGCATAAATAACTTTTTTCTACTTTATTTTTTGAGGGGCACCATATAGGGCCCATTTTCTTGTATATCGGAGCTCACAGAGAGTATACATTCCCATATTCTTGAATGTATGAGAGCCTATAATGCACAGTATCTCATTTTCTCGACTTTAAGGACACCCATTAGGGCACTTCAACATGTTTCATTGCACGTAGGGAAACGTATTCTCCACTGGAAGGGCACCCCATAGAGGACCTATAGGATCGCATTTTCTTGCACATAGTGGCACCCTATCAGCCATTTCATCACTTTTTATATTCATTTGAAAGGCAGCCATTAGGGCACAACATCATGTTTTTTTTCACTGTGAAGACACCCACTGGGGCAATTAATTGCATTTTATCTACCATAGGAAACCCTGGAGGACACTTTCTTGGCATTTCAACCATGGAACCCAAAATCCCCCTTAAATATGTATCTTAATCATAATGATAATGATACTTTACTGGTCACATATACATTACAGCACAGTGAAATTCTTTTTCTTCGAATATCCCAGCATGTTAGGAGGTTGGGGTCAGAGTACAGGGTCAGGCCCAACAGTGGCAGCTTGGCAGTGCTGAGGCATGAACCCCTGACCTTCCGATCAGTAACCCAGAGCCTTAACCACTAAGCCACCACTGCCCCAGGGACTTCTATCTTTTACCTGGAAATGTGAATACAGCACATGTAAATTATTTAAGGAAATTTAAATGACCTTTTAGACTAGTATGTTAAAATACATCATATGCACCTTTCTAGCTAAAAGACATTACTAAAGCATACTAAAGCATAGTTCCCACTGCAATGACAGACGCCGACCAGTGCCAACAGACACGTTTGTTAGGTTTTGTCAGATCAGTGTGTTAACCCTGTCGGAGTCTGTTGCTGTTGGTCTCATCCGTTGTTTTCATCAAATGAACATGTTCAATCAGCTTTTGTCAGGTGGTGGAATGTCTGAGCAGTGTGGTATGATTTTCCAACAAACTCTTACATAATCTGACCTGGGCACGAACCATGACGATGAGGCAAGTGTCCCTGAAAACCACATAGAAACTAGGGTGCTAGGTGCATGCTGAATCATTGTTGACTGGTTTAAAAATGGATGATCCTTTTACCACAATCAAAATGTTACTACTACAAGAGTGTTTACTTGTTTTTCTTTGCCTGAAAAGATGTGAAATGAAAGAGGGACACCTATCACTCACAGTCAAAATACAAATTGACTCAAATGTACGCATTTGAATTAAGTAAATTCAGTGAGCTTTTTTCCCCATTGTATCTTCCATTAATGATTTGTCTGTGTATTTGAGTAAAGCCTAAAAAAAGTTTGTTGGTGTCTGTTGGTGCAGTGTGAACAAGACAGTAGTGTTTCCCAGCATGCTAAATCCAACGGCCAACTTTTAAAAGTTGTCAGCGATAGTCAGCATCTGTCGGTGCAGTGTGAACTAGGCTTAAAAGTACAAGACGTACAGTATGCTCGGAGAGTACTGAGAGTGTACTCAGAAGAATCCTTGTGTACTTGTGTTATCATGTTACAAGTTAGAAAGAGAATCACATCTTCAAGGAATTTTAAATAATGTATAATAATATTAATTAATTTATTTAAAACCTAGTCTATATCTGGCACATCTGTAGCAAATATGTGATCACCACAGACAAGTATTACCCTGTAATCTGAAAAGAACTAAAAAGCTGTTTTCCAAACGGATGTCTAGGACAAGTTTTCGGAGCAGGTCATAAATGTTTAAATTAAGCACTAAATAGTGTGAACTCAAAGCTACTGTATAACTATTCAATTTTAAGAATAATGATGAGACAGTCATAAGAGAATGCCTTTCTAAATCTAGTTTTATTTAGTATTGGAGAAATACAGTGAAAATTAATTCTAGTTCTTATGCATTCTCTAAGATTTTGTGATATCAATGAGTGATTATGTAGAAACTTTGCAGTGAAGACCACTATCACTGTACATCTAAACATTATTCAAAGTTGACAATAATGCCATGCCTTAAGGTGATGTATCCTTGTGAGTGATTTTCAGCTGAAATATGGAGCACCGGTGACGGATACACAATCCCTAAAGTTCCGCAATGAAAATGAAACTTGTGATTTAGTATGACAGTTGAAAGAGTACAGAACAATGCCTCCAGTCACACTCCTGTATTAAAAAAAAAAACATTAAAAGCAATAGTTTTGAGATACGTTTTAGTTGCTAAAGCTGAGAAGCACCATGAAAAAATGCTGCATTTTCCGCAGAAAGCAAACTCTTACATTTTTAATAGTGCATCAAAAAATATAACTGCTCAGCAGAACAATAAAAAAAATTGCTAAAAAATAAACACTGAAAAAAAAGGAAGTTAATCTTGACAATCTTGTCAAAGTTAATCTGGTTTCTACAGCACAACACACAAACACACACATTTCTTTTACTATCATTGTGATGACCTTCTATCAACATAATTATTAATGCAGTTATTTAATGCTGTGCTACACCTAAAAGTAACTTTAACCTTAGTAACCAACAGGAAACATTCTGTCATTTTTAGGGGTTTTCTTTTTCTATTTTTGTTTAAATAAAAGCTGAAGTTTTTTGTCAAAACAGCCAGATATTCCTATCCGTGTGGTGTCAGACACACATACACACACACACACACACACACACACACACATATACATACACACACACACACACACACACAATGTTGCACGTCTATGATGACTAATTTGTTCCGGTAAGGAGCTAGAATGCCACAAACGTATCATTAGTGTCATTCTAATATTGCCATAATGACAACAGTTTGCTTAACAGGAGCCCAGGATATATCACGCAGCAAACAGATAACGGGGGGGCGGGGGGGGGTGTCTTCCGTACGGCTTAGATATGAGGCTAGAGCAAAAATTAAAAGGAATGTACTTTACTTAAACTCAATATTGAGCCAATAATGCTAAATTTGTTCCAATGGTCCACATTCGGCTTAATCTGACAGTATTTGTAACTTACATTCTTGATGGATGATTTCTTTACTGTATAACATTAAAATAATGTTCTTAAGCCCAACTAACAAACCTATAGATACAAAAATTAGATAGATCATTCAAACCTGTATAGATAATAAAATTAAAAGCTTTTAGATTAACTAAAAAACTGAGTAAAAGCCAAAATATAAATATTATTTCAAAGCTTATTTGTTAACACTTTGTATGATATTCAACGAAATTTAATGACAAACTCAAAGATTTTTTTATGAGATGAAGTTGAAATAGAAAGCACTGCTTTAAGTTGAACTTTCCTAGACCTAAGAGCTGATTCAACCATCCATCCGTCCATTTTCTGTACCGCTTATTGTACACAGGGTCGCGGGGCACAGGGCACGGGACACCTTGGAGGGGGTGCCAGTCCATCACAGGGCACAATCACGCACGCACACAAACACACACGCTATGGACAATTTAGAGATGCCATCAGCCTACAACACATGTCTTTAGCCTGGGGGAAGAAACTGGAGTACCCAGAGCAAGCCCCACGGCGAGAAAATGCAAGCTCTGCACACACAGCGTGGAGGCAGGAATTGAACCCCCAACCACAGAGGTGCGAGGCAAATGTGCTAACCACTAAGCTCCCGTGGCCCCTTCTGATTCAATATCAAACGTTTAATCTCAAATGTATGTATACATAACATGCTCCAAGTGAAAGCTATTGATTTATTTTTCTCAGAGCGCAGTTATTGCAACACAGTCCAAATCAAACACACAGCCTCATTTCCATAAAAGAAGGCCATTTCTCAGTCACTGGTCACTTTAGGTTTCAAAGCGGGAGACAGAACACAGCCAGCGAGCCATATTGAATCTTCTGATGTCTTCACCTATGGGCTTCTCTTGCGGGTCTATCTGATGTTTTTTCAAAGCTAATGATGTGTTCCCGATGCCATGACTAGTATGTAATTAGTTGCTATGTCTGAGACCCTGCTAGAGGGTCAAACAATGCTTGGGGGTGTTGCACCGTTAACAGTCAATACCACCAGCTATTCAGGAAAAAGTCCAAAGCAAATAGCAGTAAAAGCATCTGGATTATACCACATTTGTAACAACAGTTATTACATTTTTTCAAAGGAGACACAATAAATAGCATTACTGCGATTTTTAATCACTGGGAGAAGATGAGTCATCATCTTTAATGATCATCGCTTATGAGCATCACTCAAAGTAATGCAATAAATCAGACATTAAATTACATGTAATGCTTGTACATGAGATGAAAAGAAGGAAGGGGGAAAAAGACAGGGAGAGAGAGCTGAAAGAGAGCTGGAATCAGATAAGGATTTGATGAGATAAGGATCTCTCTGGATTAAGTTACACAGAAGCTGTGGGATAAACTCAAAGCTAAGAAAGTGCTCCTGGATTTGCAGCACCTCTGAACAGCTTGCGAGAAAGGAGGCATGAATGGAGATGATAATGCAGTACCAATGATATGAATATGTCAATATAGAACATTCAAGCTGAAGCAGAACGTATAGGAGTCTCTATTCTAACTGTGGATGATTAATGCACAATGCATGGTAAGGCTCAAACTTATGTTACCACTAGAATGGCTTGCTAATGACACTCTTCTTGCCCTTTGTTTTGGAGGCTATTGAGGCTAGCAACTAAACTGTGAGAGAGTGGAGTAAAAAGTAGTTACAGCATGCACCACTCACCCCAGCGCAGCCTGGATGCCCTCCCTCTGGATCCATCCTTTTCTCTGAAATGGCCGCAAAGGCAGAATCCTACTGCTACATCAACCCATATACAAGAGGCGGCTCTCCGCTGTGCTCTAATTGCAATTCTAATTGCTCCTTGGCCTAGCCTTCATCCCTCGGCACTGTTCCAAATCAAATGGCCCGCTTTTTAATACCGATCCTCGCTGCTGTTCTATGTTGTGCTACACTGTAGTGGGAGGCTGAGTATTGCTTACGTGGACTGTTTGCATTGCTCCACAATTTCCCATTAGATTCCTGCCGCCCTCGTGTCTAATACATGACCAATTCAACTCATCCCCCCAATCCTGTCATTACCTGACATCCTGTCTCAAAGCGGTTATTAAATATACAAGTTAGGCCTCCTTTTTGCTTTCCTTTATGTCTTTGTTTTATGTCGCTCCTTGCTCTCGTTATTTTTCAACCTCTGCCATTAAAGCACAGACCCAAAGCGCTTCTAATTGCATCTGGGATTGGTCTTTATGGGGTTGCCATGGTGATTGCCTGAGCCATCCACAGCTACACTCAAGCTTTTGGGCTTCTAGTACTAACCTCTGCCTCTGTGCATCCAACTCTCTCTCTCTCTCTCTCTTGGGCAGTAATACATCTCTCCCGAACTCACTAATCTGTTCTGACAGCAGTTAGAAGACTAAACCCCAATAACATGTTGGGCACGGGAAACGAGGCCCCCATACACTTGTGCACAGCTGGAGCAGCTTTTAAAGGAACTTCTTCTGAATTAAGCCTGCAGAGTGCGTGAACAAAGCTGAACAGTTTCCTAGCCAGACTAGCAGAAATTGTGGTCGTTTAAGAATGCTGTTATTTAACAATGACTCACATTTCTAATGCAAGAAGAACAAATGCTAGACTTGCTCAGATAAGGTCAGGGTTGTCATTTTAGTACTTTCAATGATATTCATTACTGCTTCATTGACAAGATGCTTTTTAATCCTCACATACATAATAATACAGCTATTGTTAGTGTGATGACAGACTTAGAAGTCTTTTATGCAGACAACCACAAAGACCATCTTCCATATTATGACATAATCTATACAATAACAAACTCACACACAGTTATAACTACAGTATATTAATAGAATAACCAGATATCAAAATCCTGATAAGGTGTTTTGATGACAGTGATGGAGAACACTGTCTCTCGTGCCAGTCCAGTGAGCCCTCATGCCCAGTGGAAAGGGGTGGAGTCATTCTTGAAGAGACTAATCCCATCAGGGTATAAACATAAATCAATTTAAAAGTTTATAAAATAGTGATTTTCAGTGATGCTAAGCAGACGGTACCCACAAAACATACCTGAGCCACCAGTTTTTCCTTTAATGTGTCTACGGTACCAGTATATATATTTCTAAAACAAAAAAATATGTGAAAAATACAGAAGCCAAATATTTTATGGATTGTTTTATTATTGTGATTTATTGAGAGGTGTTGTTAATGGCTGAGGTCTCCACAATTACTGTTGGATGCTGGATGCTCAGTCTTAGCTATTCTGCATCCAGATCCTCAAAAGTAAGCATTCACTCAGGAACCATGTCAAATAACCATCACTGAGTTTCCTGTATGTATTTATCATAATAAACACAGAAGGGAAATCAAGCACATTTTACTTTCTCTAATAGATTCCTACAAGACAGCACTTTTTTTGCAAACTGAGATGTCTTTTTGTCATCAGAAAAGACCTCAGATGATGCCCAATATGGGGAAACAATACAGCATTATAACAAACCATTTTAGAGTGTAATAGATCAGCCAGTAGCTCTAGGGAACAAAGAGAAATGGTTTAGATTGGCAGGAAAAGAACAAGAGAGAAAGAAAGTCAGACAGAGTGGCAGTCTGAACCTAAAAAGAGGATAATCTTACTTTGACTCTTCTGTCTGAATCAAGGTCAAGTGCTAACACAGTGTCAGAGAGAGAGAGATCGAGAGAGAGAGAGAAAGAGAGAGAGATATCGGTATGAATTGCAGTGCCAAAGCACAGTCGAGCAAGCTACTATCTAACATGGCAGGGACATTAAATAGCAATTTATTTCCATTACCCAGTTTTGTGTCTGCCATTGGAGTGCTATTTTCAGATGGAGAGATGAACTGCCTATCTCGGGCTGTTTAATGGAGTTTAATGTCTATAATGGAGTCCATGACACAATGATTATGGTGATACACCAACCTTTCTATTTGGAATTTCAGAGCTTTGACTCCGGTCATTACAAACCTTCATGTTAAACCCATTGAAATGAAGCTAGGAATCCAAGTAACTTTTTTTTATTTTTCTCCCCTAATTCCCATCTATTAGCCACCTCTAGCACTCTCATATAACAGCTATTAAATGGGAAGGGTGAACACATGCTTTCTCCGTGACACATGAAGACGCATGAAGAAATCCATGAAGTCAACCAACAACATCAACAAATGCCTTCCCTGTGACACATGATACTAACCAACCACATCTTAACAAACTGCTGCTGATTCTGCATCACAGGGCAGCGTAACAATGTGCTCTCAGCCCTCTTCCGCATACATTATCTCAGACACCCATGATTGGCTGGTGTTGTTGTGACTGACAGGAGACAGAGTGTATGCCATCCTTCCCACCCAGAAAGCATGGCCAATTTTGCTCTCATATTCCCTTGACTTTTTTAGCATGAGAAAATATAATTTCCATCCAATATTCCGTATGTTACATAACATTCCATCACCCAAAATACATTTTTGATTTATTCTTAATGCACCTACAATGATGAATACGCTCCTGCATTACATAGTCTTTATGAAGATACAATGAAAGCTATCTAGTTAGAATATAAAAGGCCCACGTGCACATTAATCTTCTCCCGTAGTGCATTCGCATGACAGAGACAGAAGACACTCACCTCCTGCCTGTCCGCTTACAATAGAATGGAGTCATTTCTTAATATCTACCTTTCTTGCATACCGAGTCGCAGCTGCTACCACTAGCACTGGAGCAGTGTGGTAAACACTTTAGCCATAATAAGCTGTTCAGGTAGTTCCGAGCCAGGCCTGGTGCGCGTGAGCCTGATTTTTAGCAGTGTCACGTCAAAATTGAAATGCCAATTCCAATTCGGCCATGGTAATTATAAGTGACCCGTTTTTCGCTAGCCTGAATTTAGAATCACAATTGAATTGAAAACAGAGCAAGTGCTACTTGAGAGGAATTGATAATAAACGTGACCTCCACAAAACTCAATGACAATGATTATATGGTGGCAAGGATACAATACTCTGGGTGTTAGTCATATTTTTTTTTCTCTCAGAGAAAAGCATAATTTTAAGTGGCTAGAAATGTAAAGCTCCACTTTTTATAAGAGCTCTGTTTTCCCCTGTTTGGCCTGCACCTCTGGACTGGGCTTTTGATGGATGAACCTCCAGCAGTGATGTATCAACTCAGGAGAAAAGTCAGTGGGGCACAGAAATCCATGTGATGTTTCAGTATCACATGCTTACCACCAACATCTATGATATAATACAATGACAACACTCATAATATTAGGGATTTATTTGACCATCATGTAAAAACAGAGAACTAAAGATGTCGGGCTTGAGGTATATGCACAAATGCTTTTTAATATATTAGTATTAAAAAATAGCTACATTATACATATATACTACTAATCTGAATGTGGTTAATACATAATAATGGCAGTGGCCGTGCAATAAAGAAGTATAAACTGTATATTGTTTTGAGATGGACAGAAGGTTCTGGCTGCTTCATGCCTTAACCTCAACCATTTTGGCAACGGTTAAAAAACAAAAAAAAGTAATAAAACAATGAAAAATGAACGTTTCCATTTTAGTGCAATTAATCTTGTTACAGCCCTTGTGCACACAAAGGCTAATGGCCTTTCCACTAAGAAAAGCAGAGCTTTTTTCCTTTTTGTCAGCTTATGTCATAAGCCCCAGACCCAAGAGTCAGAACAAAAGGGTGTCCCTCAAGGGGTTTTATCCAAGGGGGTTCTCAGCTGGAATCACCCCCTTTTCCCCATGGGATGCAGGAAGTGGTGGCGCCTACTAGTGGCAACTTTAGGTACACCTACTGTACCTCAGAAGAGAGTTTGAGGCCAATCTGAATTACATTTCTGTCAAAGAGTTGGATGATTTGTATTAAACATAATAATAAAATCCTTCAAATCTGATTACTCTCAGTCTTTGTATACATTCTAACCAACATGGCTGAGGCAAAAACAGGTTCTGTAGGGAAACAAATGTCTAAAGCTACGTTCACACACACAGTGACTCGCAACGACAAAGCAACCGGAGACCATACATTTTCAGTGACAGCTGGCGACTTCCGGCGACATGAGCGACAGCGACAGGAGCTTCTGCACTTGTGGCTCACTTTCTTTTGCTGTGAATTTTCCTACATGTATACCTTAAAGACATGCACTTCCCAAAAACAGTTTATGCCCAAGTCTCACCTTTTCCCCAGTGGATAATCTCACCTGGAGTGCTGTAGATCTGTATGTAATAACCACTGCTGTAATCATGTGCTTATTCTGTGACTTTACAGAACATCTTTCAACACACATAATACTTTTTTTTACACTTACTTTACAAATGTATAGTGTAATGACTAACAATTGCACTACTCAGTGTCAATCAGAGGAGGATGGGTTCCTCTCAAGGTTTCTATCTGATATCAGTTCAGAGAGTGTTTCATTGTTGCTGTCGGCTCTGGCTTGCTCATTAGGGATCTAAATCTACATCCAGATTTCTGTGAAGCTAGTTTGTGACAGTGTCTATTGTTCAAAGTTGTACAAACAAAATTGAATTGAATTAAATAGAGGTTGCCTTGTCAAGACACTTCAAAAAAAATCTTCCTTAAAAAACCCCACACACATTAAAAAAAAAAAAAAAAAGTAAACCTGAGGCATTTTCACCTGTGATCTTGCGATTGATGTCTTGCAGAGTAAATGAGTGTTCTTGAAAATCAGCACCTCCCATCCTCTCTACTCATGTACGCAGGGCCTGCACAATCAAAGACACGAGAACACAGGCGCACAGATAAGTCGGTCAAGTGTCACCCGTGGCAGTGTCAGAGGAACGAAGATAATACTGGTGCGTGAACAAGAAAAGGAATGGTCTGGTACAGAGATCAAGAGGCACAGATGGGCTTACTGCCAATACGGTCATGACTCAGATACCTGTCCTGTCATTCAGCTGTGCTACAGCCAGTGCCACCCAGAGTACCATGCTACAGAAACTCTGAGTTTCAAAACAGCTTGTTGGTTTCACATGACTGTATTCAGCAGGCCTAAGAGCTGAGAAGGACGTATCAATTTTAACAGCATTAAGAGTTTCCTGCAAATTAATTTATCGCAGGATTTCTGTTTTACTCCCCATGTGCTTTTTATAGAGGGTTATATGTGTATAAATATGTATGTGTCAAGGGGTTAGTGTGTGTTTGTGGGTTGAAGCTGAGTTCATTCGTGAGCTTGGACTTTGAAGGCTACCTCAGCTATGTGTAGGTAACTCAATAATGGCACAGTACATCATAAAGTGCATTATCTCTTAAGTATCCAATGTCGCAGGTGACACAGGATCACAAATACTGAGTGGAAATTCATGGGGCATTCTGAAATAAAATGAAATAAGGTTATCCTTGCAGTCTAGGTCTTCACTGCCTGATTATATTGTAGGTGAATCTATGTGCATGAGGTTCTTAATTTGCTGTCACTGCTTTGCTAACATCTTAAATTTGGTTGATAGTGTATCCATAGTGCCAGGCCAACTGAAAGAAAAATAATACAGAAGGACATACTTCTATAGTGCTTCTTCAAAGCATCTATCACCGTAACTAGGGATGCATCAATACAGATACTGGTATTGGGTACCGGTACAATACCATGCTCACTAACTCATACTTCTAAACAATGCCTTGATGCCAAAAACTGATACCACATGATGGGGACTTCATACTGTATGACACTGGCATTCTAATGAATAGCCAACACATAAGTGTCTTTCTTGAGTAATGATCAAAATACAGCAAAGCAGACTGTGCTCTGTTAAAACACCAATGTACTACAGCATCTTGCTACAATACCAGTAAACTGATCAAACTTTGTAAGCATAAAACTCAACATGAGGAGTTCATTCCGAATAAAACACAGAAGCAAACACTGGCTACATGTTTACACACAATCCTAACTGAATAAAAATAGCAGATCTTACACAGCGTGTTATTCTTGCCACTATAAGTTATCAACAGTGAGGGATTTTGATGCAATGAAAACAATAAAACATACTTTACGTACAGCAGTACCAAAACTTTTCTGAAGTGAAACAAGCTTTGCTCTCCTCCACTACAACCCTACTTGCCAATACACTTCATTTAAAATCAACTAGCTAACATTACAAATACATGTTTACACATGTGTGCACTTTCCGTGGTTACTATTTAAACTGAGCAAACATTTAAAAAAAAAAAAAAAAAAGCTAAATAACATCTTCAGTGACACCCATGATTGATTAATACTTAAGTATTAAGTAAAAATAGGACTTATATCAAGAGGTATTTGAAGAGCCTTTGGTGCTCAGCAACCTCATGCCAATATCTCCATGCCAGTTCACAATCTACGTTTTAATTTGAAGCATGTCTGCAGTGACTGTGATAAAATGTTTGATTATGGTCTGGTGATGGAGGTGCTGATGACTTCTCTATCCAAATCATATAAAATCCTGTGTTGGATCAATGTTCTATCACACACATACATTCACACACCACATACACAAATACAAACAACACACACACACACACACACACACATTGCTGCAGCCTGGTGCAGAACAGTCCAGGATGTTGCTAGCTCAACTTGTTCTGTACTGTCACGTTTCTAGTCAGATACTCATTTTGTGAAAGCGGGTGAGTATGTTGAACACACTCACATACTCGGTTAAAGGCAGCACAATTATCTGTATGCATGACACAGAAACCATTCTATTACACCTGGTTCGAGATCACCTGAACATTGCTGCTAATGCACTGAAGTCCACAGCCTTGGGTTCTTCAAGTAGTCTGAATATTTTTGTCATAAGAGTAGAGTATTAGGAAGGAAACCTGCTTACTGCCTTATACCTCTCCACATGGTTGTTTGCTTGAATCCTTTCTCTACTTCCTTCCAGACTTCAGAAAAGCTTTAACCAATTCAGCCCCCAGCCATGTTGTATGATGCCACAAACTCCTGCAGGAGCAGAGCTAAGAAGATCCAAAGCAGTAAGAAGGAGAATTCTGCTTGAAACTGTCAGCATTATGGTATAAATGACTGGAATTCAGTGCAAAACCACTAGGATTTTCAGATGCTTATCTGTATGCAATGTGGAGTGTTTGCTCTGAGAGATGTATATTGGAGTACTGCTGACTTAAATATACAGGTGTGGAAAAAACGCTGACTTCAATACACAGGTGTGGAAAGAAGTGCTGAGTCGAATGTACAGGTGGGAAGTGACTAGTGAGCACTAACTCACATCACTTAACCTTAGCTGACCCTCCACAATTCAAAATAAACTTTATGTATTAAACTGCTAATATACAGGGTGATAGATGAGATGGATAAAGAAAAAGTTGTGAGGAAGCCAGTAATATCGCAGCTGACAAAGAGGAATCTTGGTTGGAAAATAGCACTAGGTCAGTGGTCTAGTCAGTCTTAAGTGCTTCACAGATTTAAACATACAGTATTTAAAACCATGATAAAATAGAATGGCTTCAGGTGCTTACTATAGTTTACCAAGTGGTAGATCTATTTTCCTTATATTCGAGCTCCTTGAATACAACCCAGATACCAGGGATCCATCGATACAATTTTTTTCCCCAACCAAGTACGAGTACATGTTTCATCAATATGATACAGTGTCAGAATCCCTCTTTGTCAAATATCAATAGGAGTTGATCAACAAGAAAAACATACTGGGTAAGTGCTATTATTAGTAGGAAGATGCTGCCATCCCTCCACTTGATATTTTAAAAGAGCACAGTTTGCAGTCTTCTACGATTGCCATCATTAATTTTAAAATACATCTTTCATTAGTGACATATTGACATTCATTGTTCATTAGTGTGAAAACATAAACTAGGCTTCTGTAAACGGCATCAGATCAGATGTTGGTATTGGAGCATTCTTTTTTTACAAGTACGAATAGCACAGTATTAGACATACTTATACCAGCACGGATATCGATGCATCCCTAATCAAAACCAAGTTGTGTCCTTTCCAACCACCAGAGTTAAATGAAGCAATAAACACATAGCTAAGAAAATCAACTTAAATTATTTGCAAAACAGTTAATTCTTTATGTGGATTAAATTAAAACAACTCTACAACTCTCAACTTAATGAGTCTGTTTCTAAGATGAGTATTCACTCCCAGGCAGAAAATCTAAGAAAATTATTGACAGAATTCAAAAATATAGCTGCATCAAACTACTATTAGTATTCAGCACAGATACAATTAAGTCAGCATGGGATCGAAATGAAATGCATCCAGGAAAATATTGTGCAGTTAATGAAAGAGGTTTCTAAACGCCATAGCAATTTAGCAGTACTCAGAAAAAGTGAAATTAATTGAACAGACTTGAAAGTAGCCGGTCTACTGAGTTGAAAAGAAAAACAGATAATCTTCATAATTAACACTTAGACTCGTTAACTGTGGTTGCTCCAATTTGAGCTTATTTGGCTTATTGATAACCCTGATGGCTCTGACTGTGACTATTTCTGCAGTTTACCAGGATGGCCTTGTAGGATTTTGTGTCATCACAAAGAGAATTTTAACAGTGTAAAGCCAAGAAAGGGATACTAAGATATGATATGATATATACTGATATATATTAGGGCTTCCTTCTTAACCTCCTAAATTCCAATTTAACCCTATTCCTAAATAGGCATGGGAACATTGGTAAGGTTTAAGTAATATAATCTAGTCATTACAAACTAAACAGTTGGATTTAAAAGTTTACACACAGTATACAGTGGCAAGAAAAAATATGTTAATCCTTTGGAATTAGCTGGTTTTCTGCATTAGTTAGTCATAAAATTTTATCTCATCTTCAAGTCATAAGCATAGACAAACACAGTGTGCTTAAGCTAATGACACACAATTATAATCTTTCATGTCTTTATTGAACACATCCCATTAAATATTCACAGTGCTATGGAAAAAGTATGTGAACACTTGGATTTAATAGCTGGCCGATCATCCTTATATAGCCAGCAACAATAACTTCAACCAAGCGTTTCCGGTACCTGCGGCTTAGACCTGCACAACGTTCACAAGATTATTGTTCCTCACAGAACTGCTTCAACTCATCCATATTCTTGGGATGTCTGGTGTGAACAGCTCTCTTGAGGTCATTCCACAGCATCTCTATGGGGTTTGGGCTCTGACTGGGCCACTCCAAAAGGTGAATTTTCTTTTTTTTCTGTTGTGGATTTACTTCAGTGTTAAGGATCATTGTCCTGCTGCAACACCGAACGTATACTGAGCTTCAGCTGGCGCACAGCCACTCTGATGTCATCCTGTAGGATATCTTGATAAGCTTGGGAATTCATTTTTCCCTCGATGATGGCAAGTGGTCCAGGCTTGGAAGCAGCAAAGCAGCTCCAAAGCAGCTCCCTCCACCATACTTAACTGTTGGGATGATGTTTTCATGTTGGTATGTGGTGCCCTTTTTATGCTATAGGTAGTGCTGCATGTTCTTCCCAAACAACTCAACCTTAGTTTCATCAGTCCACAAAACATTTTCCCAGTAGCATTGTGGAGTGTCAAGGTGGTCTTTGGCAAACTTCAGGGATGCAGCAACAGCTTTCTTCATGGTGTCCTGCCATGGACACTATGCCTGTGTAATGTTTTCCATATAGTGGATGATGTCTTGAAGTCTTTAGTTTTTAGGGTTCTTTTTTTTTTTTTACCTCATTGAGAATTCTGCGGCGTGCCCTTTGAGTCATCTTGGCTTCGTGGCCACTTCTAGGGAAAGTAGCCAGAGTACTACATCGTCTCCATTTATGGACAATTTGTCTAACAGTGGACAGTTGAGTATCTAAGCTCTTTGAGATAACTTTGTAACCCTTTCCAGCTTTATGCCACTCAACGATTCTTGATCGAAGGTCTGCCGAGATCTCTTTTTTGCGAGGCATGGTTCACATCAGCAGATGCTTCTTGTGAATAGCAAACTCAAAGTTGCTCTAACCCACACCTCAAATCTCATTTCATTAATTGGACACCAGGTTTGCCAACTTCCAACTCTAATGAGCTTTTACTGAAGTCATTAGCCTGGGGTTTCACCGACTTTTTCCAACCTATACAAGAACAGTACAATAATGTGCATGTTATTAGTTAAAACAGATTGTTTTTGTTGATTATTGTAACTTAGATGAAGATCAGACCAGATTTTAAGACAAATTTACACATAAATGCAGGTAATTCCAAAGGGTTCACATACTGTTTCTTGCCACTGTATGAGACTTATTCTTAATTCATCCATAATAAAGGAGTAAACAACAGTAATGGAGAATATCAGTAAATGTTTTGCATCTTTATTTGATTTCTAGTTGCAGAAGGAAATCATGATGGTGTGAGCTACTGGCTTTAAAACTCTTACGGGCAGAAAGCAGGTTACGTTCACAGGCACTCATCAGGAGATGGCTTATCTATGTACATATCAGCAAGAAGCACTGCTTAACAGCCACTGATGGAATTGAGAGTGATAAATTATCAGCAAGCTGGAAAGAAATGAAGACAGAACAAGTTAAACTATTTCAGCACCTACCATTTCTGCACAATATCTAAGAAATGTGGATTAAATGCGAAATTCCTGTGAATTACACAATTTTCCAAACTCCTACAAGAATAAACCAAACTGTCTGCATTAACTTTAACTTCTATATATCACATTTCTGCGTTACTGTGAGGGGCATCATTACGAGCTCTGCATTCTCTCTCCAATTGCTGGATAAATGCAGAGAAATGTATGAGATCAGGCCGAATTGCCCTGCAGTCCAGCTGCTGTCCTCTGAGTAAATAATGTGTACAGAGTTTTGCCAGTACCCTCACACACCGCAGAATGCCAAAGGTACACAAACAAATGGATCAAATGAGCCAACTCAACTATAGCCAACATACTATCCACAGAGCGAAATTAAAATGAGAGTGCTTGTTTAGCAGTTAACCTCTGCACAGTAGAGTTATTGTTCACAGAATATCCAAACCACCATTCTACAAACCAGTACACTGCTGTCTCTCAAGATCAGTTAAGTAAAACTATTAAAACTCTGCCCTTTCTGTGACACTGATCATGTCTCCTCTCCACCACACACCAGTCTGTCAAATGTATTATTGCCTGCAATCTGGAACCTAGATAGACCAATGTCTGTATATAAGGGTGGACAACATGGCGCCAGTGACACCCATTATGTGTTTTGAAGCCGACATGTGGTTTAGTTGAAAGTCAGAATCTTGACTGTGTTGGAGCCAAAGGATGCAGACTACATACGGCTGACTGGACAGTAGCTCTACCTCTTAATCGTCTATATTGGTTATTCTTCATGCTGAGAGCATGCATGCTGAGAGATATTACCTGAACTTAAGTTGGTGCATAAAACGCTAGCTCTAAGTGGTAAATACAGTGTTATTAATTTATATATAAAATGCTAAATTGTAGTTGTATAATTAGTACAAATATATTAATTTGAATGTTGTCAGGAAAAGATTGTAAAGCTTTGAGTTATCATGTCAGGCTTTGAACTTAATTTCTGAGAGAATACCATGGCCTACAAAACATGGCCAACATGAACTACAACTCTTGTCACATTCACAGTTATCCGATTACTTATCATGCACATGAGTTCAATCACACGCTCTGCTATTTAAGCATTTTCACAGCACTCGCTCACTGCAAAGTATTGTCCTGTGTTTATTTGCCAGACATACTGAACCTTTGTTTACTGTGCATGCTTTCCTGGTTTTTGTCCTGTTCTTGTTTCCTGATTTTGTGACTCTGGTTTTTGCCCTGTTTTTGTTTTTTTGTTCCTGTTTGCTGATCGTTTGAATCTGTGCCTGTTTCTGACTACATTTTTGCTTCACGTTTGGATTTATCTGCCTGCCTTTTAAATAAAGTGTTAACCTGCACTTGCATCAGTCTCTGCCGACTGGCATGTGTCACAACTGACTGAGATACCATTTTCTAGCTAGCTAACCTGCTAATGTGGTAACTAACTGGTAAACAGCAGTCAACATTTACACTCAACACAGCCTATTTTTTCATCTAACTCTTTAATCTTACAGTCAATAGTAAATTGTTAAATTTTGCTTGTGTTGGTGGGTTATACCATCAGTTTGTTCAGTTATGTTTGCTTGCTAGTTATAATACCAATACATCAACCTAGCTTAGACATCAGAATGAGCAACATACAGGAAATACTGCAATAATACAGTAGCTCTCTGATGAGAGTTTGTTAGAACAGATTAAACAAGAACAAGACCTGGCTTTGCTGTAGACATGTCAAGAACTTCAGGTGTGTGATGGAAAATGCATGTGCATTCATGAGGCTTGACTGTCATGTCCAAAACTGTCAATCATATAATCAACCATGCCCTTACAGTTATCATCAAATAACTCCTATAAAAATAGATTTATCATACAGAAAAATATTAGGAGAGATATCAGTGTCAACTGAACTAGTTGATAGAACAGTATTCATAAAATAATTTGTGGGGATGTAACTTAAAAGTTTGGATCATTCTCTGATTTTTCTTAATGAATTGTGTTTTTGTTTGAAATGTTAAACAAACATAATGTAATGTGATCTCTGAGGCACATAACTTCCATCATGCTTAATGTCAGGCTTTGACAAGACTAGCACAGACAAACAGCAGGCTCATATAAACACCAGTGTTTATTAGCAAACATGGCATGAGATAAACAGAACAAAAACAGCAAGTGAAGGCAGAGTTGAAAACAGACAGAAAGGTCAAAAATCATATAAAAGCAGAGAGTTAACGACTAAGAAGAGACAAAACAGGGAAAGTGACAATCATTAACATGTAAACAGGCTGGACTGTGAAAATACAAAGGCCTAGTAATGAGAGGAGAAGTAGCACTGATTTAGCAATGAACTGAGAGAACTGAGGTGTACAGTATATATACTCAGAGTGAATGAATAACAGGTGATATCAAGCAAAATGCCAGCCAGTAGTTGTAGCTGGAGGAGAGAATGCGCATGGGCGTGTTTATAGATTGATGATTCCTCCAGAAGATTGAGGAACTTTATTAAATAAATAGTCTATCTAGCAGGCTAACTTAGCTGGGTAATATTTTGCAGAAAATTTGTCTAGCTAACTTGTCTAGCTAAAAAGTTAAACTTAGTTAAAAAAAAAAAACTATTTGATTGGTGCTTGCACATGAAACATCACATTACAGCACCATTCAATGATGTTTTTGTACGCAGCTGTATATGGCAAATTATATAAAAAATGTTAATTATGCGCATGTAATTCATATTCTTTCTTCTAGAGCATGTTTGATTTAGTTTACCCCTGCATGTTAATTAATACATTAACTAACAAACATGTACTAACGTACTTAAGGTGGTTATTATAAATCCATGACTCACGCTGTAGTTACGGTTAGCTCTTCATTAGTTCATGATTAGTATATACCTTAACCCATCATTAGTTCATATTTAAGTATTAATACAGATATTAGTGCATGATTATTCATGTACTGTTATTGTAAAGTGTTACTGATTCACGTCAGTAAGTCTTTCTATAGTTTTCAGTCATGTGAAAGCCTTGTGTTTGTTTTGTCTTTTCTGTGTTTTTATACATTTTTCTCCTTTTGCAACGGTGTTCTGTGATATAACCCTGTAAGGTACTGCAAGATGCCTTCTTAATTAATAGCTAACCAAAGCAGCAGATGTTAACACGAATGTTTAGAGCTTAATTTTAATAAGATTTTAATTTTAATAGTCTTACAGAAGGCTGGCAGGCATGCTGTCAAAGCACTGTAAAAGTGTGAGTCATTTTTGTTTTTTCCCCCATGAGCTACATCTTAGAACACACCGATTTTTTTTTATTTATTTTAGAAACCTTGTGCACCAACTTTTTCATTCAAAACCGAATAAACGCAAAGAGAACAAATTCCTCATAGGACTACCCCGTGATGACTGTGATTTAAAAACCAAAAAGAAATTATTCATACAAATAAAGTTCCAAATTCAGAGCAGTGCAGAGGGGGAAAAATTGTTTGGCATTGCAAAATACACTGCATTATTCAAGAGAATAACAGTCTTTGGAGAAAATGTGTTCCTAATATCTGCTAGGCTGAGAGAGATGTGTATGTGACTCATAAATATGTGTGATTGTAAAAAAAACAAAACAAAAAAAAACAAAAAAAAACAGATATTTATGCAGCTACCATTATGAAGAGATAGAGGTCTGGGGATTCAACATACCTTTTCCAGTTGGATCTCTGAAATCATAGACTTTTTATCTTCAGCACTGTCCTGAAGTCCTCTCTCACCACTTACCACAAACAATCTAACAGCAATGAAAAAAGTAAGAGACGGCAGAGTAAAAGACAAGCACAATGGCAGCATAATCAAAACATCTGCGAGAACCAGCAAAACAGAGTGGCTGAGTGAATTTTTTTTTTTTCAGTTTACTATGATAAAACTGCTAAGAAAGTTTTTAGCTCACCCCATCCCATGCTTTTCTCTATTACATTCGTCCTCTCTCCCTCTCTCTCTCTCTCTCTCACAGACACACACACACACACACACACACACACACACACACACACACACACACACACACACACACACACACACACACACACACACACACACACACACACACACTGTTCTCATGGGATGGGCTAGAGGGATTTCTAACACAAATTTCCTGAAACCAAGTCTTCATTAAGTTCAATACTGAATAAATATGTACAAAGCAGTGCTATACAGCAGGTTGACACACTGTGCTGAAGTCACACATATTGGGAATGACATGGTCTTCACCCAGGGACAGTGAGGTCATGTCGGTTTTTGAGTTTGAGTGTTTTCAGCAATGGAAGCCTAAAAGTTAATAAAGCCTGCTGAGAGCAGGACTCTATAGCACCTGTGTTCAATAGGGCTGCACAATACATTAAAAAATATTAGCAATGTACAATAGTTGTTGTATATTGTAATCCCGATGTGAGATGCAATTAAGACTATATTAAATAAAGTATTCAATATTAATCAGTTTCTAAATGGGTATGTAGTAAAATACAGAACATAAAAAAATTATGTCATTGCTGTTTTTCAGGTTTATCTAACAATAGATTAAATAAATACCATTATAACAAAAATTATATTTAATTATATTAAAGTGGATCTATTCCAGCAAAATGTCCCATACAGTATAACAGAGCCACCTAGGACAAGTGTCACCTCTCTGCATATAGCCTAGTGTCCTGCATGTATGTGAGGAATAAAACATGACAGAACATGCAGTGTACAACTGGGTAACAGTTACTGTTAACACCCCAAAGATAATTATTTTTCTATAACAGCATGCCCCAAAGTGTTTTATTCCTATTATACCATAGCAGTTGGTACACTGATTGCATTTTTTTTAATAATTAAAGAACAACATGCTGCAATTTTGATCCATTTATAGTTACATTAAATGTTACGTTAAATGTTGTGGAACAAGTTCGTTCTTGTTATTTATGTTATAATAGCAATAAATGACCATTCCCTCACCAGCCTCACTTTTTGCTCTCTCTTGAAGGTGCTAAGACAAAAAAAAATCATCTTGACATGTTACCAAGAAACCAGTAAGCACAAGATTCTCCGACAGTGGAAAATTTACTGACAGACACCAGAGAATCCTCCTATAAATGTTAAAAATAAATAATTCCTTACAGAAAGCTTTACCATGTCAACAATTATATGCTATTCTTTGTTAAAAAAAAAAAAAAAACAGCACATTTTAAAAATCCATTTATTATTAGGTTTAGATTTTATGAAGCTTCCACCATATGTACAAGTCTCTGTGTATTAGCTGTTACTATAGAACCCCATTATTTGTCTTCAACAAGGATATATCAGTATGGATCAGATCATTGGATCAAATAAGGAAGGTATATGAATTCGCCAATTGAGTTTATTACAAGGTACACTATATGGCCCAAATTTTGTGGACACCTTGTTGAATATAGTATTCTTGTTGAGCATAGTACTCCAAAGGCATGGCATTAATATGGAGCTGCCCCCCCCCCACCTCCCACACCTTTAATGCTGTAACAGCCTCCACTCTTCTGGAAAGGCTTTCCACTAGAGTTTGGAACGTGGCTGTGGGGATTTGCCCATTCAGCCACAAGAGCATTAGTGAGGTTGGGTACTTATGTCAGGCAAGGAGGCTTGGCGTGCAGTTGGCATTTAAATTAATCCAAAGGGTGTTCAGTAGGGTTGAGGTCAGGGCTCCGTGCAGGCCACTTGAGTGCTTCCAAACCAATCCTGGTAAACCATGTCTTTATGGACCTCGCTTTGTGTATAGAGGTACTGTCATGCTGGACAAGGTTTGGCCTCTTAGTTCCAGTTAAGGGAAATCTTAATGCTACAGCATACAAAGACATTCTATACAAATATGTGCCTCCAACTTTGTGGCAAAAATATGGAAAAGGTCCACATTTGGGTTCATGGTCAGGCATCTACATACTGTTGGCTATATAGTGTATTGTAATAATTCAATTTTCAAGACAGTAATAGAGATTTTGGCTATTCCATATTTTAGAAATCTCCATTACATATTTAAAAAGATCTTAGAGAGAATATAGAATAAACCAAGAGTTCTATTCCTGATCTAACATCCATGAACATTCAAAACATTAAAAAAGTTTTTACATATGTACGTATGAGATATATAGTGAAGAAAGCTTTGTTTTTATATTAATGCAATCATCAAGAAAGCAAAATGTGAACAATAATCGAAACTTAAGAATTAATATCTGTAAAAAAGATAATGCATTGCTTTCATGATGATACATTTACTATGATTACATTTTTTAATGCTGTAACTGTGCCTCATATATCAAAGGAAAAGAATATTTTTCAATGTCAAATGCCAACACTGATGCCTCACAATTCTTTGAGGTGTTCAATAATTCAGCATCCAACAAGCACAGACCTGACATAATTTATTTAAATGCACAGAAACTCATCTTAAGGCTTTCATGTGGTTCTGCCGTGTCCTGGTTAGTAGACATGCTGATCAGGGGAAAAGACAGGAAATTAAATGTACAGTGATATTGGTATATGACCACTTTGTGTCTGTTCGTTTCTATCATTTTCCATCTCTTCACCATGCCCTCTCTCCTGTTCACTCCAATCTTCCATCAACCCCCGAACATCATCCCTTCATTCTGAGACTCTGATGCAATTGTTCTTCCTCTACATCCACGCCATCTCTCTCTCTCTCTCTCTCTCTCTCTCTCTCTCTCTTTCCCTCTCTCTTATTTCTGTCTTTGTTCTCGATGTCTCCGTTTTGCCAATAATTCTCCTTGGAAACAGCTGTGGAGAAACCGCACAGTTGAAGATGTCCACAGAGGCTACAGTACCTCAACACATCAGAAGGATTAGAAACAATGCTCTCTGATCTGTGTGGGTTGGTTCATGGAGAACACTTTAATAGCAAGGGTGGTGGTGGTGTCTTGGGAATCAGATAAACATTTATCAGTCAGTTTTGATATGGATCTTAATAAATGTGTGTATTATCTTAATGAAATTAAGCAGTGAAAAAACTCAGCTGTGAGTGATTAAATGCATGAGATGTATCAGACCATTTACAAAGGGAGAAGATAAGAGCTGGGTGAAAACACACACACACACACACACACACACACACACACACACACACACACCACACTGCAGCACTTCATTAATAAGTAAAATAATATATGCTAATGAGGTTAGTACACTCGAGTTAACCACTTCTCTTTCTTCCATCATGCCATATTTTCTTCTAATTCATCTCTGCACAAGCCTGTTGACAAGCTTGTTAGCATTCCTCTACAGCTTGCACTCATTCTCTAGTCACTTTGCTGTCGCCCCTCCAATCTCTCATCCCTGATGTGTGTACTGGGGAAATATTGCAGATCTTCACTGTGATGTGCAGCTCAGGTAGTCCAGTAGACTGTCAACCAACTGAGCCTTACACACATCTCCGCATACAGCTGGAGAGGGCAGGGCTTGATTATGTACGCAAGGAGGATTTTACTTCATGCCCAAGCATTCAATAACAATTTACACCAATCATCCTGTTCAAAAGTTTACACCCCCTGGCTCTTAATGTAGTGTATTGCCTTCTTGAGCATCAGTGAAAGTTTGTACCTTTTGTAACTTCAATTGTCCTCAGTGTGAAAAGATGGATCTGAACATCATATAGCCACTGTTGGAAACGGGTCAAATATGCAGAAGATCCTGGAAAGGCAAAGAATATTCAGGACCTGGAGGATTTTTCTGAAGAACAGTGGGCAGTTTAACTGCTCAGGACAAACAAGGGACTCATGAACAACTATCAGAAAACATAAAAACGATCATCCAGGTAACAACACACAGTTATATTGTGTATTGTGGACTATATCTAAACATCTGTTATGTGAAATAGCTTATTCGGGACAGTACTCAATTAAAACAAAAATGCAATTTTTATGATCCATCTTGTTATTTTTCATTAACATTTTGCAGATTCTTCAAGGCATATATGAACTCGTGACCTCAACTGTAGGACTAAAAACAATCAATCAATATTCCTAATACATGAGAGTGCCCTTAACTTCTAGTGTCCTGGGGACTTATATTGAAAGGAATTCAGGCGCTTTTTAGTTTTTAACCAGAGCAGTCAACTAATATCAGCAATAAGAGTCAGCTCTCTTGGCTCCTGAATGGCTCACTGACCATTTTTCCCAAAGCTGGCCAAAGCTGTTGGTGTTTGATAAATAAATAAGCATATGTGAATCAGATTTACAGTTACCAGGAGAACTCTCTCTCTCCTTCACACCCAAACAAACTACTGTACAAATTATTTTTAATTAACTATTTAACATTTTATGTTAAAATTGTAATTGCAGACCTTTATACTCTGTGCAAGTTTTAAGATTAATATATTAGAGGAATAATTCAATATGTATCCATATTAATCATATGAACACAAAACATATTATTAAAACATGATAAGAGTATAAAATGTATATACAGATAGATTGAATTGGCAGAGCTAACTAAAGAATGGCAGCACACCTACTACATGATACTGTCATAAAACCAAGAAATTACATACAGAAATGTTGATCAGACCTGTATTCATATTCCTGGTCATATAAAAGTAATCCAGTTAGTTAGTCAATAGAACATTTACATTTAAAGCATTTGGAACTTTTTTCATTGAACACTTTTAGCATGATTCTGAACTTTCTGAAATGTAGAATTCGATTCTGAAATGATTAATAATTCTGAGAGGTTTAATGAATACAGACCAAGAGCCTGTTGATTAGACCTTCAACCTTTTACCTTTTATGTGCAATGTTGACAAAAGTTACTTTCCCAGGAGTTTATTTAGACTTTCAGTGTATTACATCACTTCGCCTGTCTGTATGTTATACTTATGTGAACTGCACTGGGCCGTTTAAGCTGGTTTTCCATTCTGTTCCAGGATGTTCCAATCTCTTCCAATCTGGTTGACAAAATGTCAGATGTTTTTTTGACAACCCTCCAAATCTTGGCATAATATTCTACAGTACAACAGTTTTGAACAGTTTAAAACTGATCACTAAGTGCAAGAACCAGTTGTAATTAGACATCTGCTTAGACATAAAATGAGTCTGCTTAGACATAGACATGGCAATAGAATACCAGTAGAGGTCAAACTTAGCAAACACATGGGCTTAACATACCAATTCACTGCTAACACACTAACGCTGCACTTATATTGATGATGTCAGCAGAGTTGCCAGGTCTGCATGATAAAATCAAAACCATCCCGCAAACTAGCCTAACTGTCAATAATTTCAAAAGTGATCCAATTCTAAAACTCAAAATAATGACTGCCATTGACAAATACTGTCATATTTACAAACGTACATCAGTTTGGCTTAATGTTAAAGTAACATTCAATTAATCTACTATATGCAAAACATCCACCCCACAACCGATCGACAAGACCCACATGTAGCCTCAAATAGCCCAATTCCATGGGGGGGACTCAACTCAGACAAGCCTGATTGTCAACATGTACTGTATTAGGCCAACACAGCGAAGTTTCACAATGCAGTGTTCAAACTGGCACAAAGTAATGTGAGGGAACGGTGAGGGCCAAATGCAGTAAAAATGCAGAAAATGAAAAATGGTCTTATAGTTTTGTTTGCAACAGAAAAATATTTTACAATGTTATTTGAAATTAATAAGGTACCAGTATATCAAAAAGAATGTGTAAAACACCTGGATGCTTGTCAAGATTTGTGTAAATCACAGATGGGCTACAGTCATGGCCTGGGGATGAATTTCAACCAGTGATATAGGGGATCTGATCGATGTTGAGGAATATGAACACGTTTGTATTACAAAAAGAAATAAACAGTTATCAAGATAAATTGTTTCAGACTAAATTTTCCCACAATGCCCAAGCCTTTTGCCCTGTATTGTATACATGGTGTATATGGTGTAAATACTGTTTTAATACTCTTGAGAGCATAGCTCAGAGGCTTTTTGGAAGAAGCAAATTAATTTCCCTGCCAGCATTCACAGACCTCACAACAGACTATCAGAAATGATTATCATTTACTGCTTGTCACTCAAACCAGGGTTGCCAACTGCTGCTGTTCCAAGGCAGCATTGATCGCTGACAGCCAGAACTATATCACCTACCATATACAAAATGAAAGTGTAGCACCAGGCCTGTAGTGGCACAATTCCGGCTAATATTCAAGACTCTCTAGAATTGGATTCTTCTCATTCATGAGACACATTGAATCGGTGCTGAGTAGAAGCTTACTGTTCCCTGCTTAGATCTTGTAAAGAACAGCACTCAATAAAGTGCATTTATTGATATGCAATATGCAAAATGAGCCTTTTATTGCAGGATATTAAGTGTGAGTTTTCAAGCATCAGTAAGAGAGTGGTTTTATGTGGCATTTTAGGGATGGATCATTCCTCTCAAGCACAGTGTGTAAATCCATGGTTTCATCAGAATGAGGCTCTATGATCTTCCTGTCAGCATGAAACAAACACATTCTGGCTGTAGGGACAGAATTAGGGCTGAGACTGGAGTGTGTTAAGCCCATGTGGGGAAGCAATCTTAGTTATAAATGGGCTATGACTATGAGCAGCAGAGCAGAAAGCAGCAAGCATTTAACCATAGATGATGTTAAGCATCTTTGGACTTCTAGTAGGGGTGTAATGCATATCTGTATCTGATTCGTGCTTCAAATATTCATATCTGTATCTGTATTCAGATTTAAACCCAAAGTGGGTGTGGCAGATTTATTTACTTTTGTTCATTTAATTGTGCTTTTGTTTTTACCTATCTGTGATATTTTCTACACAGTTACTAAACAGTGACTGTACCTTGTGAATGCACCTTGTAAGTGCATCATACAGCATACCATGTGCAAATAATGAGACTCCTAATCATATCTGTGTTTGTATATGTTTAAAACACCATTCTTTCTGAACAATGTATTCGTATTCAGTTATATCTCTAACATCTGCTCAGCAGCACACCTGCTTTGCTGCTCATAAAGATTGATAACGATTCAGATTCTTTGTCTTTGTGAGCTTAGGGCAGCTAAAATCAATAAAACATGCTTACTAATTATGCATTGTTTTATCACATTTTGGTGTGAAGTGAATGTGGGGCTTTTACCTTAGTATTATAAGGTTTTATCTGGGTTAAGAATGAATATGAAGAATGAGATAGAACCTTATGAGTACTAAAGTCGATAAACGATACACTAGAAGACCACAGCTATTACACAGCCTCTAAACTTGAACATTCTGTGAGCATCTGAATTCCACTTTTCTTTTTCATCCCCATGCCTAAAAAAAGTCTTGAAGCATTTTTGTAACGCTTGAAACTCCAAGTAGAAGCAGGAGCTTAGCTGTTACTCCCAGATTCAGGTTACGTCAGCAATGCTTTATTTACAACAGAATGCACCCGCATCTGCCATCTTCTCAAAACTTCACCAGGACCTCAGATACTTAATCGTGCACACATCAGTGTGTTCTGATTATCTCATTCATTATTTCAGTTTTTGTATATCAATGAACAGAATTACACAGATTTGCAGGCGAATAAAGGACCATAGAAGAAAAGCCACAGGCAATTACCTCTAATCCTTTTTGCTACAGTCAGGCCTATCTTCTCCTTATTTGGCACAGACTAAAAAAGCTAAAAAGGTTTTCCTCAGTGAGAGAGAGTCAGGGCTCAATCACAGCAATAGGTAGCCTATTTATCATGATAGTTAGCCTAAATATCCCACGAGTTAAACAACACATCCTGCTATTTATCAGACATCACTCGTTAGCATACTAGCTTACTATTTCTGCATGCCAAACATCCCACTAGCATACTCAAATCTCTAGTTTACTCATATTACTATTTAGCCTTCACATCCTGTTATTTCTCCTACACACCCCACTAATTTGTGCACTCCCATGTCTAGTCAACCCACTTGTCTAGTCTACTTGTTAATCCCTTTTTAGCCAATCGATATTGCTAGTGTGCCTTCATCTCCTTCTTCTTCTTCTTCTTCTTCTTCTCTTAACTTACTTAGCTTGATATTTAGCATGCACATCTCTCGACAGTCTACTCATCCTGCAACCAGTTGATACCTCTGTCTTTAATTGATCAGTATCCTCCTACCTATACAGCCCACAATTTAACCTATTAATTTGTCTAGTCAGTCTACTGAACCCATTTCACAAAGTGTCTCACTGTTTTTGCAACTTCAATAGGATCCCTTTAATCAGAAGTAGTAAATATGTTGGTATATGTGAATTTATTGACATTTGGAACAATTTACACACCCTTAAGAGCATGCAGTTGTCCGTTATCGATGAACGAGAAACAGTGGCCAAATGGCCATTGTGACATGCTATACATTATCCCTGCATTAAAACAGCTTTCTTAATGTAACAATAACAGTAAACTGCTTTATTAGCAAATATTTATTCTAGGCATACAGTCTATTGTGCTTCAATTCAAAAGAGACTTGTATTATTAGCTACTGATGATAATGGCAAGAATGTTTTGCTTAGACACATTGGCTGCTCTTTTCTGCACACTCTGAAGTTATAAATCCTTTAGGATCTGCTTTGAAAAAAATAGCAGTCTCTCTGGCAGATTTTTTTTTATACATACAAATGTCTAATGTTAAGCACATCACATGCAGCTTGTTTGAATTTGTAAAGAGCAGAACTTAGAAGTCATCATAATATTTGAACCTCTGTTCAAAAACCTGAAAGTTGTTGAGGAGAACAGTGTCTAGAGTACTGACTGGTCAGTTGTAAGGGGTACTCTGTGTGCTGTTTCAGGCACCAATGCACGCTCTCAATAACATTGGACGTTTTGGGCAGATTTTTGTTGCTATTATGGCAAGAGTGGAGCGGCTCTTGAGAAAAACTCAAAAGCTTAATCAAATACATTTACAGAATTTAGTACATGTATTTAGAAAATGAGTTTAGATTCTGTGGAAACTATGATTCACTTTTCATCTTCTTCTTCTTCTTCTTCTTCTTTTACCAATTAACCTTTCCTTGTCTGGACTATCTGCATGTGGCTCTAATATTAAAATGAACATGGTTGATCTCTCCCCAAGACTACGCCACTGAAGCAAAACAGTCCAAGGAAGGAGTAAATAATAAATAAATAATAATATAATAAAAATGTGACCATAAATAATTAAATGTTGCTCAAAATAAATTGTCATTTTCATCCATCAAATCTGGAAGGGGGAGATCTGCGTTTTGATTGGTGCACTGACTATCATTACCACAATGTCTAATATTACAGCCAAAATGGATAATGCTGAAGGAATAATGGCATTGAGGGAAGAAATTAAGTGTTTCTCAGAATAACTCAGTGTTTGTTTGTTTTTTCCACCTCAGGTCACATATCCACCATTGGGGGGAGGGGGAACACACAAAATGAGACATATTTTCTTATGTTTTGATCTTGTAAAAAAAAAAAAAAAAAAAAAAACTGAATAATGATACAATTATTTACATATGTAGATAATCATATTATTATCTGTGTTAACTATATAATGTGAAATGACACAATGTCATGAGAGAGGTGAATTTACTGCAGATCTATGGTGAGGTCAATTAATTTTTATTTTAGCACTTTATAATTATAATCAATCTAATACATCTATATAATAATATAATTATAAAATAGCAATAGCAAAAAGCATTAGCCAGGAGTGCAGGCTGTGCTTAACCATTTATACTTCTTGTATATCCCAGACAATGGCTTTTAGTGCTGCTAACATTTATATGTTTTAGGTCTACTCACACCATGAACTCCATTTCCCATCATCCACTGTGGCCTACAAACATGGCCATAGTATATACAAGAAGCACTGCAGCAGGGATATATGAGACCCTCTATTTCTTCAATGTCTGTGGGCTTCTTCTTCGTGTAGAAAAAATGAGGTGGACCTCGACCTTGTATGGATTACCGTGGGTTCAACAAATTCACAGTAAAATATTCCTACCCACTGCCTTTAGTTTTTGGCACCCTAGAACAGCTACGATCTGCCAATGCTGATCAATGCTGATCAATACCAAGCTCAATATACGTAGTGCATACAACCAAGTCCACATCAGACAGTGGGACGAGTGGAAGACTGCCTTCAGCACTACTGCAGGTCACTACAAGTACCTGGTGATGCCGTATGGGCTTTCAGCGTCTAATCAATGATGTCCTCAGAGGTACATTCGTCATTGCCTACATTGACAACATCCTGATTTATTCCCCGTCCCTGGAAAGTCATGTCAGCCATGTTTGCCAAGTCAGCCAGCACCTCCTACGACAAAACTCTATGTTAAAGGGGAGAAGTACGGCATTCATCAGGGAACCATAGCCTTTCTTGGCTACATCATCAGCCTGGTAGGAGTAGCCATGGATCAGAGCAAAGTGGACACTGTAGTCAGTTATACACCCCATATGGTCAAGGACTTACAGCAATTTCTTGGCTTTGCAAACTTCTACCAGTGCTTCATTTGAGGTTTCAGCTCCATAGCGCACCCTCTGACATCATTGTTAAAGGAAGGCTCCAGGAGGCTGGCATGGAACTCAGCTGCAGACCAGGCCCTCAACCAGCTCAAGAATGCTTTTACCTCAGATCCCATCTTAAAGCACCTTGATCCTACCAAACCTTTCATAGTAGAGGTGGACACCTCCGAGACAGGAGTGGGTGCCATCCTCTCCCAGAGATTTGGAGAAAAAACCACGAGGCATCCGGTGGCATTTTACTCCAAGAAACTATCACCAGCAGAAAGGAACTACAGTATTGGAGATTGCGAACTGTGAAACTAGCACTAGAGGAGTAGTGCCATTTTTGTGCTAGAGGGGGCCCAGTATCCATTCACCATCCTGACTGATCACAAGAACCTAGAGTATCTCCGCACCGCTAAATGTCTCAACCTTGGTTGCTTTTCTTCAACAGGTTTCAGTTCACCTTATCATATAGCCCAGGTTCCAAGAATGTCAAAGCTGATGTGCTATCATGCATGCACACCTCTGAACCCAGTCATGATCTGGAGGAATCCATCCTCCCTCCCAAATGGGTAGTGAGAAGCATAGAATGGGAACTGGATCAAGCCATCAACAAGAACACATGACAACAGATACCCAGTTATGCCCTTTGAACAAACTCTTTGTACCACACCAATTGAGGAACAGACTCATAACTTGGGCACATACTTCAGTAGCTACCGGCCACCCAGTAATCCCCAGAACCTACCACCTATTGACAGAAAAATACCGGTGGCTGAACATGATACAGGACGTACAATGGGCCGTCACCTCATGCAGTATTTGTGCCCAAAGCAAGGTACCCAGAACACTCCCTGCTGGCAAGCTCTTACCACTACCAACACCTCAATGCTACTGGTCCCATCTCTCCATTGACTTTCTCATCTTCCCAATTCTCAAGGCAACACCACCATCCTAGTGGTCACAGATAGAGTTTCCAAGTCCTTGAGTCTCATACCTCTCCCAGGTCTGCCTTCAGCCTTTACCACAGCAGAATTCTTTTTAAGCATGTGTTCAGATATTTTGGAATTCAAGATGATATAGTGAGTGTTCGAGGCAATCAGTTTACATCCATGGTGTGGGCCAGCTTTATGGAGAAACTAGGTGCACCGTGAGTCTCACCTCAGGTTACCATCCCCAATCCAATGGGCAACTTGAATGGGCCAACCAGGAGGTGGGCAGATTCCTCCATACATTTTGCTCAGCCAACCCGGAGGATTGGGCCCAGTTCATACCCTGGACAGAGTATGCCCAAAACTCACTACGCCACTCAGCCACGCAGCTCACTCCCTTCCAATGTGTTCTTGGATACCAGCCCCCCACTATTTCCATGGAATGCCAACACCAGAGATTCACCAGCCATTGATGAATGGTTCAAACACAGTGAACAGGTATGGGAAAGCACTCACCAACGCCTAGAAAGTGCTGCCCAAACCTCTAAGAATTATGCAGATTGCAGCAGAGGGCCCACTCCTGAATATCAGCCTGGCAACTGGGTGCAGCTGGCCACCAAAGATCTTCAACAACCCCAAATGTGTAAGAAACTAACACCCAGATACACTGGACCATACAAGATCATCAAACGCATCAGCAAAGTCACTTACCAGCTCCAACTACCATGCCAGTGTAATACTGCACCATCCTTCCATGTGTTGTGTCTCAAGCCAGTAGTTCCAGGCCCATTGGCGACCAACCTCCCTTCTCCTACCCCACCACCTCCCTTTAACATCGAAGTCCAGCCAGCCTACCTGGTTAAAAATGGGGGCTGTGGTCTACTCACACAAACTCCATTTCCCATCCTGCACTGTGGCCTACAATCATGACCACCATGGACTGCAGTTCCCAGAACACTCACCATTGACATGTTCATTCTCACCTTCTTTTTGATCACGCAGACCTTACTGTTTCTGAGTTTTGCCTACATTTTGTATTTGTCTGCCATTAATAAACACCTCTACCTGTATTTGCATCTGTCTGCACATTCCTCCTATGACAATATGGGTATAGGTAATATCAGCCAGAGCATCTCTGCTGTAGAGTCAGTATCAAATAAGTATTTTCCTCTCATGTTATCGGCCAGAAATTGCAGGTTTGAATCCTGACAATGCCACAGCCATACACAGATGGGAGTCAAGAGAGCAAACTGGCCATGCTCTCTGGGTGGAAGGGTTGGCATACTTTCTCTCCCCTGTCAATCAGATTGACACTAGTCAATTGTGGGTTTTTGTGAGCTGATGCATGCAGAATATGGAAGATGTTAGTTGTTGTGTGATAGAGAAGAGTTAGTTAGTGGGTGTGTTGAAAATGTAAAGACCAAATTGAAGGGAAAAAATAAAAAACAAGTCTTTTCTGTGGTATCCTGTAATTCTGGACTACACATTCCCATTTGCTTGTTTCCTTGCCAACTATCAATATCAAACTCATGATTATGACAATGACCCTGCATGAGTAGTCTATAAACACCTTGTACCCACAAGGTCATGCTCATCCTCTTTCCTATTCTCATCTTGTCAAGAATTGGATTCAAAGCACTAAAAATAGTGCTCTAATTCTCTAATTTTCTTACTGTTAAGCCAGATGAGAGTGCACAAACCTTGGGTGATGGTAATTTTGGTCATTTAGACTAGACATTAGACTAATTACTATTCTTGCCACAGTTGACTGTGTCCTTAGAGCAGACATATGGTCTATTGTGTGTAGCTGTATGGGTATTGCAGACACAGAGTAACTAATTTCATAATTTTATACATTTTATAAATTCATAACTTGTTATGAATTGCTGAACTTTCCCAGCTTCAAATATTTTAGTACAGGATGGCAAGACCCAAATTGGTTGATAGATAATGATCAATGCCCAAAATATTGGCGCTTGAGCATCTTTGACAAGCCTTGACTTAACTGAAGCATAATGCCAATAGTGATGTATGAAACTGTCAGAAACTGTAGATACTGCTGACTATACATTATCTTCTTCTGATGATGCATGAAATGAACAGCAGACATGTCTGCTGGGCCACTAGGAAGAAAAAGGTATGTTCCTTCACCATATTGTCATGGCAGGCACTGAAATGGGAACAAACTCAGCAGATCAGTGCAGTGAAGTGCAACTTTGTACAGCTGCCTCACATACAGAAACTATACAGTACTCACTGTGGCTGCTTCTCATTCTCTAAACTTGAATAATGAGCCCACCCTGGTGGAGAGTGCTGAGAGCCCTCCATCAGTGTATTCTGGTGATCAAAAAGAGATAAGCAGGTATATAACTCTGCAGGCTGATATTAAGGCTGTCTTAGTAAAACTGGATCTTCCACTCTACGCAGCTGATCAAATGCCTAATCTCTTTGAGATATAGTAACCCAAGCAAATGATCAGGCTATCCCACAATGCTTAACTTCATTAAGGAGCCCTTATGCACACTCAAAATTGCATTATAATTGTGACCTGAAAAGGAGCTTCAATTGCAGGTGCAGAAGATTAATGCCTCCGGTACAGACAATGATGGTTTCACTAGTGGTACTGGTTGATGAAGCTCTGCAAGTAAGTCTGAGTGCCATTCAGCCAAATATAAAGAAGCTGACACATTGGTTCACAAAGCCTATGACGCTGTGGCAAATGTGTGCTGTAGCCCTAAAATGGGGCACTGTTTCTCCTGAGCATAACAGCAGCAACAATGGATATTTAAGCAAAGTAAAAACATAGCAGTGAAATTCGGCAGATCACTGGGATTGTTAATGCAAATAAGGGAAGCTGGTGAGCTAAAATGCAATTGCTAGAAGTCTGATAAAAAAAAAAAACACTTTACAATCTGCTGCTAGCAGTTAAACTGGTCATTGGCGCACATGCCCTGGAAGCATTAGACCATCACCTGCCTCTGTCTGAAAAACAGATATTTTGAGGCAGCAGGCTACCACTAGTCATCCTTGGTTACCATTACTAGAGTTTAAACTGTTGAATTTTTTCTATGACTCAAGTCATTTGATTAATTCATTGATTCATTCACTATACAGTCTGTCCAAATGAACAGTCTGTTACAATTCCAGTCTGAATGAGAATCGATTATCATGGCAGTGGCCAATACTGATTTGTTCACCTTAGTAACTTGCTGTATTAAATTGGGTTTCAGCAATGGTGCTACTCCACAAACCCAGAATAATAAAAACAATATTTCAGCATCATATCTGAAAATCCACTATATGGCCAAAAGAATGTGGAGAGCTGGCCAACACACCTTCATGTAAGCCTTTCCCCAATGGTTGCCCTAAAGTTGGTAGCACAGAATCGTCTAGAATCTTTTTGTATTTCCCTGGAAATAAGTTCCATTGTATTTCAATGGAACTAAGAGGCCCAAACCTGTTCCAGCATAACACTGCATAATAAAGCAAGCTCCATAAACACATAGTTTGCCAAGGTTGGTTTGGAAGAACTTGAGTGACCTGCATAGAGACCTGACCTCCAAAGCTACATTTCAAAATATAGTAGAAAAATCTAGTGGAGGCTGTTACAGCAGCATAGGGGGAACGTACTCCATATCAATGCCCATGGTTTTGGTATGGGATGTTCATTAAGCAGGTGTACACATACTTCTGGCCATATAATGTATATACAGTTGCTTACAGTTCATTGTCAACCACCACCAAAGTAGGCATCCACCCCACAAAGGTGCAAAACCCACCCCAACTGGCTATGCTGAATGGAGTCAAGTCACTCCAAAAAAGGAGCCCAAATCCCCTGTAATCTGGTTCTAAGAAGCCTTTACATTTATGTCCTCTTCATACCATTGCCATTCCATCCACTCTGCACGTGAAAAACAATCTGAGCTATGAACAAACATGATTTGTTGTGATCATAGATCTAAAAAAAGAATCGTAGATTCTTAGATCTAAATTCATAGATCTAAAAAATTTCAATTGCATTACAATACAAGTGATTTTGCATGCAAAAGCTATAAGACTAAAGTCACTTGTCCCCTTCACAGACTGTTCAATAGCATGGCTACTGGGATATATTACGAACCCTTCTGATGACTTTGATATACTCCACTAGTTCCAAAGAACACACCCTAGTGGTGCCCAATACAAGGAAGGTTATGTACATAACAGTGGTTCTACGATTGATTTTACAATTATCACGCCATATGGGTGTCTAGGGTTAACGAGAATGGAGCGAGGAAGAGCATGACTATGCATGTGGGGTTACAATCTATTGATACTAGATCTAGTAGCACTTAATAAAATAACTAAAACATAAATCAAACTAGATATTTCTAAATTTTTTTTTTTTTTTTTTTTTTAATCAAACATTGTACAGCTAGCATATCCTGAAGGTTCAGTGCTTGATATTCCAAGAATTATTTCATTTCCTTTTCACTCAGGATGATTTTACGATATGTAACTTCCATCACATGCAGTTCTCCAGGAAGCCCATGTAAGTATGCAGTCCTTATGAACAGAGTTGGGTATAACGCGTTGCAAGGTAACGCGTCAATGTATTCAAATTGCTTTTTCTGATAACGCAGTAATGCAATGCATTACATTTTAAATTTATGTCATTTGATTACGGATACTGATGCCAATAAAATTAAATAGCAAATAAATAAATAAACAATAAATAAATTTATTGTTAAGAAAACAATATTAAGTCAAATGCATTTTTAAAATAAATCAAGTTTTGGCAGCTGCCAGGGGTGTAACCTGGCCTGGGCATTGGGTCTGTAGCCCAGAAGATTTTTTCTTTAGCCCCAAATACTTCTCCCTTTGGAACGGTTTGTCACTACGTAACTGAATGTCAGTAAAAGAAGACAGCAATGTTGTAATTTTATATCTTCAGTGAAAGGAGGCGAGACCAATCAGACAGGGATTACAGGAAAATACATGGAAGCATGTGTGTCCTACTGGCTGACAGCTCACAGTTCTGACAAATGCTAGCTCACACAGTCAGTCTGAGGAAAAAAAGAATATTACATTTTTGTTTTTAATTTTTTTTAAACCAGTAAAGGGGTTGAAACTGAAACACTAACATCCTCTCATGCTGAGCAGGAAAACAAGGTGTGTAAAGGTCTATATGAGTTCCAGTTTATGTGAACATGATATGAACAGAGCATAAGGAAAGATAATGTACTTTGCATGGCACCGTAGCAGCTAAACCCATACAATGATAGCTTAGTTGTGCCTCCCCTTGGCTAATGACACAAAACTAACCTAGTTAGAGGGTTTTATATTTTATCGGTCTGGTAGTCCTACAAACAGTGACAATACCTGAGGCAAGTTTTACGATAAATTAAACTTTTTCTGATCATGTCATACATTGAATCACGCTAAAATTACCGAAAGAACTATGCGCTTCACTTTGTAGTGTATTTTTGTAGGTTTGATAGGTTTTGAAAGTAACTTGAATGTAAAGTAATTAGTAATCTGATTACTTTTTACATGCAGTAATCAGTAATTTAATCAAATTACAATTTTAAAGTAGTAATTAGTAATCTGTAGTGTATTACTTTTTTTTTAGTAACTCACTCAACACTGCGTATGAATATATGCACACATACATGCTACATTTATTACAAGTAGTACCGAATACTATTTTGAGCATAGTTTTCTATTCTGTACTTTTAGTTTTCAGTTTCATTGCAGCCATATGCCACAGCTGTTAATGTGATATGGAGTTGACAGCATGCTCAGCATCCCACAGCTAAGTGTTCGAGGTAAGTTACACTTAGTACTTCCTGTGATGATGTGATTTGAATTATAGTGTGTTAAAAAAGTTGCACGTAGAGCTGTAGTCACAAACTTTTTGTCTCATTTTGTTTTCAATCAGGTGGTGTGGATGTTTTAGAAAAGCTAATTACAGCAACCACTAAGATGTTCTACTTTAATGGATAAGTGGTGATGGGCCCATGTAGCAATGCTCTCAACTGAGGCTGCTGTATTGGATACGTATTACTGTTTCAGTATTTAGAATCCAAAGGTGATTTTCTTCAGGTTTGGGGTGTTTCATTTCCAACAAATTTGTTATTTAGACCTTCTATTTATTTGCAAATTATGCAAATAAATAACTAACTAATTATTGCTGTGACCCTGAGTCATTCATTTGATCTGTTTAAGAAAATCTTTTGTAGCAATTTCAAAGTTAATGCATATGTATATCAACATTAATGCATCATGTTTAAAGGAGCAGCATGTAATTTTTCTACAGCCAAACAGGTGAATCAAAATTTAAATGAAAACATTAATACAAATACCTCTTCCCTCTAACAAACCCTAATATCTCTGTTAACACTCGGCATGCCTTGAAATATGCTTTTTACAAAAACACACTGATCTGAGCAACTCTGCTTCAGCTGGGGCAAAGCTAATTTCTGGGCGAGGGAAATCTTGAATCATGAAACAAAAAAACTAGCCAGATCCCCTGAATGGCAATCATGTTTATCAAAATGTTTCTATGATATGTATAATTATTGAAGGTCTAGTGACACCTTTAAACACTAGAGATAAAGTAGAGGGGGATACAGAGAGTAGAGGACAGAGAATGATAAGACAATAAGGAAACACAGAGAAGCGAAGGAGGGCAGTAAAGGAGAAAGGGACAGGGTACACCATAGAGAGAAAAACTAAATAAAGGAGGAGAAAGTGAGAAAAGAAAATCCTTAGTGAGAGAGAGCCTTAGGAATTGAGGAAAAAAGGCAAAGAGGGCAGGAAGGGAAATCGAGTGAATGAGTGAGTTTAAATGTGTGTTATATCATGTGTGTGTCCTTCACTATAGAATGAGTGACTTATAGTGTGTGTTCATACAGTAAGTGCACCCCATGTATCTCTGTACATGAGTGATTTTACATGTAATCATTGTGTATAATATCAAATGTGTATCATATCACGTGGATCATATCATGTATGTGAAACTTAATTATTATACTTACCAATGCACAGATCATAATTATGCATATAATTAGTGCCTCTGAGGTCAAGGGGATGGATGTGATCTTTTGTAAACATGAGTGACTAAGGTTTAGAGGTTTATATGTGTGAGAATACTAAGACATGTTACATTCATTTTACATTACAGTTGATATTCTAAAACTCAAGTCATATTTGTCCCCAAAAACCATTAAACCAGAGTTTGGAAATGTGTGGAAGAAACAGGGTAGTAATGTGTGTATAATGTGAAAAGTAATCATCTTTGATTGATGAATATTTGTCAATATTTGTCAAGTATTATCTCTTGTAGCACTTGTGGTATACACTGTTTAAATTAAGTATGGCAGTTTAATTTAGATTTGTTACTGATTTGTTGTGGATTAACGTCTGGATCCTTTAATCACTGAAGAAAAGGAAAGTGATAGGGAGGAAGAGAAGGTTACTATACTAGTTTCTCAGCGTAACATTAAAATTTACAGCATGCCTAAGCATTTCCAATGATATCCTGTCCCATACTTTGCATTTAATAGAAAGTAATTTTCTTCAAATTCAAAGTGGTTACAGTCAAGGCCTTACACCATCATATTTTGAAGCACTATGGGAAATGAAGAAGAAGAAGAGGTAGAAGAGGTAGAAGAAGAAGAAGAAGAAGAAGAAGGAGAAATTAATCTAGCTATCAGGAGTTTAGAACACCACTGACATGAACGAGGAATTAATTTCTTTTTGGAGTTAATTTGTTTAGATTTTAAGAGAAATTGGCACAATAAAGTACTTCTAAAATGGAACTTGTGCTTTCCAAATCCTTCCTGGTCTCAGTGGTGGTAGATAAGGGGCAAATACCTGATGTAAGTTAATGTAGTAATCATATACAGTATATTCCCATCTAAACCCAGCATGATTTCAGTGTGCATTGTGTAAAAGAAAATCAGTCACAGTAAAAGTAAAACTGCTGATAACCAAAAACTTGGTTGTAGAGCTATATTCTGAAACATAAGAATATGAAATGTGTAGTTAGTAAACCAATAAATATGTTAAATAGTTTCCAAAATAAAAAGGGTGGGGGGCCACTGGAAAAGGACTGCCTGTTTTTCTTAGTAAACGTGAATACGGGAGTGTTTCTGGGCGATCTCGTCTCTACTACACACACGCACCGGAATTTTCAGCTGGAAAGTGTACAGTGCAGATCGCTTGCCCGCTGTCCTCTATGGGTCATGACTAAACTTCCAAGGGATTGCGCACGGCGGTTGCGCACTCGGTGCATAGGAAAAATCCCCAATGCATAGGAAAGATACTGAGCTGAGCTCCGGCTTCCCATTATAACATCCAGTAGTCTACTGAACACCGACACGGCGAGATATTCGTTAATGGAACTCATTTTTGGAGCGGATCCTACTAAAGAAGACTTACCTTACTTTGGAGTTCAAAGGTTAGCCTTGAATTCCCTCGTACTGGGAACGATTCAGTCAATATTCCTGTCTGCAGCAGGCTCGTCTTTCCATCAGTACAGAAATCCGATGACAGGAGCAAAGCTCGCTGCAGGTCTGTTATGTGCCGCTGGTTGTGATGTTCCGCGCGCTCAGGATTCCCCTCCGTCCCGGCGCTGCTCAAATCCTATTGGTCCAGAGCGGCCCTGTACCCAGAGGAGGGGCGTGGATAAGAGGAGAGGCTTTATACAACGATGTACGCACACTAGATGATGCTACACTCTACAGGCTCAGTGAAATGCAGTAAACTTGCCAAAAGGATAGTAAAAAATTATGATAGCTTCTTAGAATAAAAAAATACAAAGGGCTGTGTGAAAGGTACATAGTGTACTTTAAAAAAAAAAAAACATTTAATGTACATAATCGGACTGCTCTCTAAGAAACACTGGGTTAAAAACAACCCCAAATGGGTTATTTCTAGCCCAACGGCTGGGTAAATATAGGACAGAACACACTTTGGGCTAAACTAACCCATCAAGTTGGGTTGTTAATTGTTTTTCAACCCAAAGGATAGTTTCATTTTTACAAAAACAGTGGGTTAATTTTATTTCATAAATGGGTTAATATTTTCAGGCTTATTTTTACCCTTTGAAAATGTCAAATATAACAAATTTTAAACAAAAATGTCAACATGGTATCTCCTTTATTTATACACAAGAAGGTGTTCAGAAATGTATTGCTATAGCTGCTAAAGTGGTGTTTATATATAGACTTTGAAGTAAATGACTCAAATAAGTCATATATTTAAGAGAAAAACGTCAGATTTTGATTAAAGGAGATGTTTAAAACATCCAAAAAACTGAGCAACTTACAATCCAGTGGGCATTACAAACAAGTTTAGCCAAAGCTAACAATGATAGCGGTGCATTTAGTGTCATGGAAACTTATTATCACACAATTTTCTTTTTCTAGTGTACAATAATTTTTTATGGATAACTATATTGATACGAACATTCACTCTTAAAACAAATGTGTTAAAAATAACACATTATGTAAATTTTTAACGCACCCGCGTGTCTACATAAGGACAACACAATCTGTGTGTTAGTACATTTAATACATGCTGTATGCTAAACATTTCCACACAAAGATGTGTTAAACAATAACACAAAATAACACAGAGATATGTTGTCTACAATTATCCTAAAATGCAATTTGTTTATATGCTAAAATTCTACTAAAATGCTCACAGAATAAACAAACAATTGCATGAAAATCAGGTGGCATTTATTAAAATCATTTAAACATTTGAAAGATGTAAGAATTGGAGTTGATGCATCTTCTTACAAATCTCCCTGTCATCTGGGAAGACAAGAGTCCCACTCACTTCCATTTGAAAAGCTGTAAAAGAGCAAAAAGAGTGTTGGTTAGTTGTTAGCTACAAAATATGGACAAATATTTTTGGGCTTTAATTGAGAAATTGTGTTACAGAATCCCAAATTGTGTAATTTTGGAAATGTGACTTCCACTCTCCTAATGAACAAAATGGCACTGTAGACTCATCAGGAAAATCTAGCTAACTTGTGAATGTTTATTTTCCTGCCTTTAGCACCTCACCGCCAATTTTTTGCACAGCCTACTTGAGCCAACCAACATTATAGAGATAGTGGAAAGCATTACAACCTACTGTAATCCACATCCTCTCTTTCTGTCATGTTAACCTTGTGAAGAACTTTTGACCTCGACATTACTGAGCTAGCTACATTCTGTTAGCCACTGACTGTCTGCACCTGTTAACAAGCATTAATATTCGCTGAATACATGGCCCTAACCCATCCTCCTAATGCTAATTACTACAGCTTGCCTTGTCCAAAACACTACCTAAATGTAAGTAACATCTGTACTGTATTACATCCTGGTGAATAGCTGTAATGCTACATTATTGTTAACTTGGTTATTGTTATTGTTAACAAAAGATATTGTTAACTGAAAAAGGGAATGGGAATGTCTAACATTACCCTGAGCTGTATGCAAAACAGTACAGTATGCAGTACATGATATTCACTTTTGAAACCATCGCGATAGGTAACGTTAATTATCACTTGTTGAGTTACTGTTTTCCAATGAATACATTTTCGAGAGCTCTCTGCCTAAATAGGTATTAATGATTAACTAATAAGTATTAATGCTAAATAGTGATGAATGCTAATTTACTGTTGGCCATTTCATTTCCTTGCCTCAGGACTCTGACTCTGCTGTCACAATCAAAAGCTCAAAGTAACAAACATTCACTTTGAGTCGAGTTCAGAGTTGGATGATGACATCAGCACCACAGTCCACAACATGATTGGACCATAATTTAACACATTTTGTGCTGGTCACGCGTGTGAATTTTTTTTAACACATTTACTGGATAATTTAACAACATGTGTTGAAATAGTAATAACACAAAAAGTGTGTAGGATATTAACACATCCTTTCTGAGTGTGTTTCTCCAAATAAATCTAATAGTCTGTCTGTGTGAAAACTGCTACCTGCACCTGAGGCAAATGCAAACAGTCTCTGCTGAGTTGATTTGACCCAAGGAGCTGGGCTGATGCATCAGGGTGGGGGAGGTGTGCATTGATTCAACTATCGGTGAAAATGACCCAGTCACTAACCCAGCAGTTGAGTTACACAAAACTATCCAAAAACTACACAAGACTGAGAAAATAACCCAATTAAATGACCCAAATGCTCAACCCAGTGTTTGGGTAGAAAAAATAACCCAGCAATTTTTTAGAGTGTGTACACACCTTTAAGCTTTAAGGTAGACTACACCCTGTACTTAGGAAAAAGATGCATCCAAATGGTACAAAAGGTGTAGAAAGGATACTTCAGTACCCTATATTTTCTGAGAGTACTTGAGTATAGACCAACTAGCTGCAATGTTAGATGATGCAATTATGTGAGCACCAAGGAACTATTCTGTCTTTCAATTTTGCAAATGCAACCTTGCCCTGAACATAATTAGGTCCTACGTGGTTATTATTAATTACTTTCCCCACTTCATGGACATGACCCCCATAACCCCCATACTACTATGTATGGATTTGTCAGACACATTTTTTTTTTATGATTTGTACATTTTCATCCTTCAGGCTGTAACCTATTTTGGCATCAGTGCCATTTGCCTCCTGAGACATGCGTCCAGGATATTTGAACACAGCTGTCTCTCTCATCCCCAGGCACAGCCTATTCTCAAACATCAAATTAACCAGGGAAATTAAATGAATGATATGCTTGATGCTGCAAATTTCACTCAAATGTCTCAAAGAAGTAGAACAGTGAGATTACATATATTAGGTTGAACCCAGGCATATTGAATTAGCCCCTTTGAAATAATATCTAGCATTTCGAAAACATAAAAGAAGGCAGTTGAAGATATAGTATTTAATACAAAAGCTCAGAGCAGCTGCTAAATGCATCCCAGTTAATGGGTTAATGGTTCACAATAACTTTGTAATATTCTTAAACAATGGCATTGAAATCACCACTGATATGACTCATAGAGACAGAAATTTAGCTGATCTTCAAAAATCACTAGGGATAATTGAGAGAACATTGTACATTTCTGATAGAAAAGATAAGAGAATATGTCACCACAAAGCAACAAAACCATTACAGCCTAATGTTCCCTGTCATTAAGCAAAGAGACCTGGCATTCTGGAGAGCAAATTGAGTAAAACTGGGAAGCTCAATGATTCATTTAGTGTCGATATTTTTTCCACCAAGCTGTAGGCCTTCTGACAGGATTGGCATGCAATTTGCACAAGTGACATTCACCGCCTCCAGCGACAAAAAATCTCAAGATGTTGTGTGAATGAATGCAAAGCAACGTCATGCACGCACACAATCACACACACACACACACACGCACACACACACACACACACACACACAGTGTATTCTTTATTCATTATTCAAGTCTATAGTCTTTAATCTTTATTCATCCATTATTCAGAAAGGAGATGACATAAAGCTCTTTTAAATACAGTTAAGCTGGCTTTACTGCACAAAATGTTATCTGAGTAAACAGTAAAATGCCTTGAGTAAATAGGTTTGGTGGTGATTGTGAATTCAGCACCTTGGCCAGCAACCTCACATGGTGACAATAGATCAGTATCAGAGTCACCACTGTAGGTTTGAAGAATACTCATCATACTGTTGGCATCCCATAATGTTGTCATGGTCCTAAATTGCATTTTTAAAGTCTGAGTGAAGTGAGAGTGGAAGCCACTAATCAGCTAAATATGTTTAACTGTTTGGATGCTGGCATGGCATGTTGGCACAGTCAGTAGCATTGCCATGTCACAGCTCCAGAATCCCTGGTGTCATCCAATCCTGAAGTTTTCACCCACTGTTCAAAAAACAAGAAGATAGACAGATTGGCTGCACTAAGATTGCCCCAGGGTGTACATGGGCATGTGAATATGTGTGTGTGTGTGTGTGTGTGTGTGTGTGCATGGCATCCCATTCAGTGTGAATTCTCCTGCCTTGCACTCAGTGTTGGTGAGACTGGCTCCAGATCCACTCCAACCCTGATCAGGAGTCACTGCTGAAAATGAGTGAATGTGTTGATGCTTTTGTGTATGTAAGCATTTCTTGATAACCCACTTTAATACCTTAAATACTGGAACATTACTTTTAGCAGAATAATATTTTAAGTCAATGACATTGAAAAAATGTTATTTTCTGCCTAAAATGTAAATGATATTATGATATAGTAGAAATCCATCCATCCATTCTTCATACTGTTTATCCTACACAGGGTCACAGGAGGCCTGGCACCTATCCCAGGGACCTCGGGGCACAAGGCGGGGGACACCCTGGACAGGGGGCCAGCCCATCACAGGGCACAATTGCACACACTATGGACAATTTGGAAATGCCAATCAGCCTACAACGCATGTATATGGACTGGGGAGGAAACCCCCGAAGCACAGACAAACCGGAAAACCCCTGAAGCACACGCAAACTCCATGCACACAAGGCAGAGGCAGGAATCGAACCCCAACCTGGGAGGTGCGAGGCAAATGTGCAAACCACTAAGCCACAGTGCTCCCTGATGTAGTAGAAATTATAGTAACAATAAGAATATCCAAACCATTACAGCCTCCAGTATAGTTCGGCTCATAGCTTTCTTTCCTCTCTAAGGTAAGGTAAAATAAAACACAATTTTTCAAAATTCGGTAACACACAACCTGACACAGGACTCTAAACAGATAAAGCCAACACTGATACATAAAATGAACCTCCTACATACTTTTACATATGATGAGTAATAATGGCAAAGGAATTAACAATGCCAAAGATGGTAAAGCGCTACCCCACCCAACACATCCATCATGAAGCTTTCTTATTAGAGACAGGGTCACAACATTTTTTTGTAGTATCAGCGGTCACATTCATCCAGTTGTCAATAACATGTCAGACTCTGTGGTGTTCTCATGGCTGATAGAATATAACGTGTATGTGTTCATGGCATTATGCACATGGAAAAGATAAAGCATGATTATCATTGCAGGAGAAGCCAGAATAATTATCACATGGAGGAATAATTGTTTAGTATTTGAGACTCTAGTGATCTTATGCTCATTGCATACATGACATTATTCCTTCTCTCTCACACTCTCTCTCTCTCTCTCTGTCTCTCTCTCTCTCTCTCTCTCTCTCTCTCTCTCACACACACACACACACACACACACACACACACACACACACACCTCCAACCAACAAACCACACCAGAAACCAAATCCACCAACATGTATGCAGTCCATATTAGTAAATACTATAGCTTTCATATCACACAAGTTTATTCCCTGCACTGTGTTTTTACCCTGTCATGTCCGCTTCTCACTCTTGTGTAGGTCACAAAAATCATGACACCAGAGACGACTTTGTCAGCTTCATAATTGAAATAGAAAAACAGCCAACACCCTCAGGGGCCTGTGTCCAATCACAGTTAAAGGTCAGTTCTGAATTTAGTACACAGTCATGGCTTGTCCCTCCCAAATGTAGCCTTGTGGACTATAGAGCTGTGACTGAACAACCTCTCAGCATTAACCTCCTGTATTCTGTTAGTCTTTAGTTCTGTAAAAGAGATAGGACATTTATAGCTTATGCTCAAATATGTTTTTTGATTTATGGCTGTGGACTTGCTGTTATATCACATCATTATTTAGAAATTGCCATTTCTACAGAAGCACAACCTCTAGTACCCTGCAATCAAAATGGTTTCATAATGACAACAGAGAGGGAAGCATTTGTCAGAATGATTCATTGCCAATAGAACATACTTTAGATACTGCTTTCTTTCTGTAGTTGCCTCAAATAGGCCTTTTATTCTTCCAACCAATTAAAATATTGACACTTTGTATGACCCATCACTGTTAGACATGGGTTAAAGGCAAACCACTACCATAAATCAGCTCTCTATATGAAATCTGAAAAACACAGTGTTCAAAATGTGAATGGTGTACTATGAATAAAGTATATTTAGACCAATAGTGTAGTTAGAGGCCATTGAGATGTATTATATGAACTGGTCTACAGCATAGTCTTGAAACATCCAATCAACAGTCAATGGTAAAATCAACAATACCTCAATTAAGAAAACATTAGGAAATGCCCATGGGGAAGACTATTCATGTTTAGTGTGTAACTCAGCATTCTTCTGCATACATACACACACATGAATGCATACACGCAAGTAAGCATTATATATATATATATATATATATATATATATATATATATATATATATATATATATATATATATATGTCTGTGTGTGTGTGTGTGTGTGTGTGTGTATCAGCTGGGAAAGATGACGGGTGAGAAACGTCTTCAGTTGGAATTTATGGATAACAACTAAAATAATAATAATAATAATAATAATAATAATAATTATTATTATTATTATTATTATTATTATTATTATTATTATTGTTGTTATTATTATTGTTATTATTATTATTATTATTATTATTATTATTATTATTATTATTATCATATTAAACATATACAGTGCCCTAAACTAATATTGGTACCCTTGGTAAATATGAGCAAAGAAGGCTGTGAAAAATTGTCTTTATTGTTTAACATTTTGATTTTTTGTTAAAAAAATTCACAAAAATACTCTGCTCTAATGGATATCAAACAATCGCAAGCAAAACATAGGTTTATCAAAAAATATACAGTGAGGGAAAAAAGTATTTGATCCCCTGCTGATTTTGTACGTTTGCCCACTGACAAAGAAATGATCGTTCTATAATTTTAATGGTAGATTTATTTGAACAGTGAGAGACAGAATAACAACAAAAAAAAAATCCAGAAAAACGCATATCAAAGATGTTATAAATTGATTGCATTTTAATGAGGGAAATATGTATTTGACCCCTCTGCAAAACATGACTTAGTACTTGGTGGCAAAACCCTTGTTGGCAATCACAGAGGTCAGACGTTTCTTGTAGTTGGCCACCAGGTTTGCACACATCTCAGGAGGGATTTTGTCCCACTCCTCTTTGCAGATCTTCTCCAAGTCATTAAGGTTTCGAGGCTGACGTTTGGCAACTCAAACCTTCAGCTCCCTCCACAGATTTTCTATGGGATTAAGGTCTGGAGACTGGCTAGGCCACTCCAGGACCTTAATGTGCTTCTTCTTGAGCCACTCCTTTGTTGCCTTGGCCGTGTGTTTTGGGTCATTGTCATACTGGAATACCCATCCACGACCCATTTTCAATGCCCTGGCTGAGGGAAGGAGGTTCTCACCCAAGATTTGACGGTACATGGCCCCGTCCATCGTCCCTTTGATGCGGTGAAGTTGTCCTGTCCCCTTAGCAGAAAAACACCCCCAAAGCATAATGGTTCCACCTCCATGTTTGACGGTGGGGATGGTGTTCTTGGGGTCATAGGCATCATTCCTCCTCCTCCAAACACGGCGAGTTGAGTTGATGCCAAAGAGCTCCATTTTGGTCTCATCTGACCACAACACTTTCACCCAGTTGTCCTCTGAATCATTCAGATGTTCATTGGCAAACTTCAGACGGGCATGTATATGTGCTTTCTTGAGCAGGGGGACCTTGCGGGCACTGCAGGATTTCAGTCCTTCATGGCGTACTGTGTTACCAATTGTTTTCTTGGTGACTATGGTCCCAGCTGCCTTGAGATCATTGACAAGATCCTCCCGTGTAGTTCTGGGCTGATTCCTCACTGTTCTCATAATCATTGCAACTCCACGAGGTGAGATCTTGCATGGAGCCCCAGGCCGAGGGAGATTGACAGTTCTTTTGTGTTTCTTCCATTTGCAAATAATCGCACCAACTGTTGTCACCTTCTCACCAAGCTGCTTGGCAATGGTCTTGTAGCCCATTCCAGACTTGTGTAGGTCTACAATCTTGTCCCTGACATCCTTGGAGAGCTCTTTGGTCTTGGCCATGGTGGAGAGTTTGGAGTCTGATTGATTGATTGCTTCTGTGGACAGGTGTCTTTTATACAGGTAACAAGCTGAGATTAGGAGCACTCCCTTTAAGAGTGTGCTCCTAATCTCAGCTCGTTACCTGTATAAAAGACACCTGGGAGCCAGAAATCTTTCTGATTGAGAGGGGGTCAAATACTTATTTCCCTCATTAAAATGCATATCAATTTATAACATTTTTGACATGCGTTTTTCTGGATTTTCTTGTTGTTATTCTGTCTCTCACTGTTCAAATAAATCTACCATTAAAATTATAGACTGATCATTTCTTTGTCAGTAGGCAAACGTACAAAATCAGCAGGGGATCAAATACTTTTTTCCCTCACTGTATATCTTTTGTAAAATATAGGTGTGCAACAATTATTGGCACCCTTTTAGTCAATACTTTGTGCTACCTCGGTTTGTCAAGATAGCAGCTCTGAGTCTTCTCCTATAATGCCTGATGAGGTTGGAGAATACATGCCAAGTGATCTGAGACCATTCCTCCATACAGAATCTCTCCAGATCCTTCAAATTTCGAGGTCCACGCTGGTGGACTCTCCTCTTCAGTTCACCCCACAGGTTTCCTATGGGTTTCAAGACAGGGAACTGGAATGGCCATGGCAGGACCTTGATTTTGTGGTCAGTAAACCTTTTTTGTGTTGATTTTGATGTATGTTTTGGATCATTGTCCTGCTGGAAGATCCAACCACGGCCCATTTTAAGCTTTCTGGCAGAGGCAGTCAGGTTTTCATTTAAATATCTGTTGATATTTGATAGTCCATGATGCCATGTATCCTAACAAAATGTCCAGGCCTCTGGCAGAAAAACAGCCCCAAAACATTAAAGAGCCACCGCCATATTTAACCGTGGGCATGAGGTACTTTTCCATATGACTACCTCTCTGTGTGCACCAAAACCATCTCTGGTGTTTATTGCCAAAAAGCTTGGTTTTACCCGATCCCATTTGAAGTTTCAGTAGTGTCTGGCAAACTGAAGACGCTTGACAAGATGCAACTGACTGCAGTTCTCCAGCTGTGATCTATGGAGATTTTTTGGTCACTTGAACCATCCTCTTCACAGTGCGTTGAGACAATATAGACACATGTCCAATTCCAGGTTAATTCATAACATTTCCAGTTGACTGGAACGTCTTAATTATTGCCCTGAGGTGGAAATGGGTATTTTCAATGCTTGTGCTATTTTCTTATAGCCACTTCCCATTTGTGAAGCTCAACAACCTTTTTCCGCACATCACAGCTATATTCCTTGGTCTTACCCATTGTTATGAAAGACTAAGGGAATTTGGACTATGTGTTACCTCATATTTATACCCCTGTGAAACAGGAAGTCATGGTTGAACAATTTCCTGTTCCTAGTCACCCAGGTGTACAATAACAAAGTAAAATATCAGTGGGAATATGCTTCGAATATATTTTTCTCATATTAATTCATAGGGGTGCCAATAATTATTGCACATCTATATTTAACAAAGATTTTAAAAAAAAAAATAAACCTATGTTGTGTTTGCGATTGTTTGATATCCATGAGAACAGAGTATTTTTGTGATTTTTTTTTAAACAAAAGATCAAAAGGTTAAACAATAAAGACAAATTGTCACAGCCTTCTTTGCTCATATTTACTAGTCTGCCAATATTAGTGGAGGGCACTGTATATATTAAATTATATTCCAGCATTAAATGAAAATCTCACTGTTTCAGTGTATTCTTTTTGACATCTTCACAAACCACACTACACCATTTTAAGTAATCTGAACTGACACCTTGTGGTGGTACAGGGAAATGTACTAGAAATCTATCTCTCTACTGTAACTAACTACTTACCAGTATATACTGGTTTATTAACAAGGATTTGAGTACAATTGAACAAGTTCTCCTAGGACAAAATGAAGAAAAAGGAATTAATTTTCTGAAAGTTTAGCGAGTAAATTCCTTCATTATCACAGCTAACTGCTCGAATAATACATTTTCAAATAATGCATGTTTTAAAATCCATCCCATCCATACATTTTCCATGCTGCTTATCCTAATCAGAGTTAGGGGGAACCTGGAGCCTATCACAGGGCGCTCAGGGCACAAGGTAAGGGACACCACCCATCACCATTGCAGGGCACAATAGCACACACTACGGACAATTTGTGTTTGGACTGGGCAAGGAAACCGGAGTACCCCCGAAGCACGGTGAGAACATGCACACAATCCAAGCACTTGTATTTTTGCTTGTATTTTCTCATTTTTGCTTGTATTTTCTCATTTGTAAGTGGCTTTGGATAAAAGTGTCTGCTAAATGAATAAATGTAAATGTAAATGTAATGTCACTCAAGGCAGAGGCCCTGGAGGTGCGAAGCAAACATGCTAACCACTATGCCACCGTGCCCCCCATGTTTTACAATGTTAATAGTAAAGAGGAAAAACTATATAAATTCAACCCTTCTCATTTTTGTGTAAACTGTAAACATTTTCCTTTCTTCACCCAAAAAGAATAGGATGCAATTGCACTCAACTGTAACTTCGACTGACCTCCTAAAGATTCTTAAGAACTTTAATAGCCAATGAACTTTTAGATGGTCAGCTTTATGTAGCAGGCTCTAAAAACAAAAACTAAAACAATGTAGCAGGAGAAATCAGGGCCAATGTTGAGCCCTTGAGATCATAAAGAAGGAGAAGAGTCTGAAGACATATGAGCATAAATCTCTAGCTTCATGACCTTAGGGTTGAATCTCTCCATGACGACATTTGGCCAGTGTAAAGGCAGAAGAGAAAGCGGGCTATTTTTGAACACATCCATCCCTTTTTCCTGGACCATGTTCCTGTGGGAGGGCCTGGGAATGTTTCTCTCCCTCCGCTCTTTTTCTGCCGATAACAGGAACTCCTAGGCATCATTACAAGTTCTGTTACAGCTCTAAACAGGCATACTGGAACTATAGGATCATTAGAAGACCAGGAAAAACAGAGAGACAGGTAGGGATCAGTTCATGTCTAGTCACAAAGTAGATTTTAGTGTACATTTGTGTAACAGAGAATGCATTGTCCTATTTGAAAAGTACATCTAATTGCACCTAGTTGATAGTTTATTAGACCGGATAGGAAAGGCTTATATGGTAACTCGGTGTATACCACTTTTACATTATCCTGTTACATTAAATTTACATCTGTAAAGATTTTATTGTGACTGAATAGGAAACAAAGGTTCACCTGCTGCCTTAAAAATGTGAGTAAACTCAGCTTGAAGATACTCTTTGAAGTTTCACAAATAGATTCATTTAAGTTTAATTTTTGAACTTCAGTTCAATATCTAAAACTTGTCATGACAATTGGAGTTAAAGAGAAGAAATAAGTTCATATAACTTAATGGGGCTATAATGTTTTACTGTGAGTGTTTCTGTTCTGTTCACTGCTCTTCTATACAAATTACCCTAGCAAATCTCATGAATGAATTGTGGAATATCTTAAGCAGGAATTGAGTCATCTTAAAATAAATAAATAAATAAATAAATAAATAAATAAATAAATACGCTAATAGTAAGCATTATACAACAGTGATGATGATGATAATAATAATAATAATAATAATAATAATAATAATAATAATAATAATAATAATACTTTTAGTGAGGATGAAGCACTGATGCTACCGTCTTGGCTTTCAGCATGCGTCAGTATTTGCATGTAAAAAGCAGTCCCTTGGGCCAAAAAAGAACTGCGCAGATAAGACCACTGTGATTCAAAGGATGTTTACACAGATGCAAATCATCGCAAATGCCAAAGTAGTAGAACTGTTTTGTACCCTGGGCCTAGCAAAAGTGCATGAGAAAACCACTGAGAGCTATAATGTTTGAAATGAGAGTGAAGTCACCAGACATGAGATATGGAACAAACAAGATTTCCTGTGTAGGTCTTTAAATGTTTGCCTAAAAAGTGAATACAAACTGGGACAGGAATAACTGATTTAAATATTTAATTAACTGGTCATATTAAATAAATGTCAGTCACATATGCAGGCTGTGGCAATTGGGCTGTTACAAATGTCTAATTAAAAGTTGCAGTGATATTAAACCAATACAAATACAAATAGGATCATCAGCTTACTGTTATAATTATTGAAACATTTGATCAAAAAATATGTATAATTCTCTGATTTATTTTACAATCTTAAAAAGGTTCATCTTGAACCATTAAGAGTTCCTTTATGAAGCTTACAACACATAAATCTATTTAAAATGTTTGTACTGTAATAAAATGGGACACAAACATTATATTTGCTTATTATTTATCATGTGGTGTTACCTGGTGTCATTTTCACAAATTCCTGAGCACATTAGGGGAATTACACGTCCAATAACAACATGTGGATTATGTGTACTGTAATAAATACAATTATAATCTGTTTTTAAAAGCACAAAGAAGAATGAGAAACACTGAGGTTAAGCTGGAGTTTTTACCATTTACTCATTCTTCTTTGGGTTTTTACAAACAGTTTATAAATTTATTTATTACAGAACAAAGTGTATAATCCATATGTTGTCCTAGGACACACAACCCCCCCCCAACCCCCATGTGATCAAGCATTTATGAAAATGAGGTAAAACCACATAATCAGTAATAAAAAAATAAAATGTTTGTGTCCCACTTACACTATTGTATCTATAGTAACAGCTTGTACACAGGGACTTGGCAGAGTATGGTAGACTCTGCACATAATCTACAGCTAAGAATAAACAGATAAAAAAAAAAAAACATTGTTTAACAAAGAAAAACATATCGTTTATGTGGTGAAGTTTTTTTTGTTCGGCTGTTTCAGAGTTTCAGCTGTCAGAACTTTGTAAAAGTAACAGTGCTTTCCAAAGTTTTCCAGCACAGGAAAGTCAGAGGACAAAGGAGGTTATGCTTTCTGGTTACTTGGTATAATTACAAACTGCAATTTTTTTTTTTTTTTTTTTTTGAGAGAGAGAGAGAGAGAGAGAGAGAGAGAGAGAGAGAGGGAATTTTGACTTTTCCAGTTTCTTTAATATATCAATTTAGCATGTTAACATGTTTTAAAAACCCTCAGACCCCCACACCTTCAGTCTTATACTGATTCCACTTTAAATAAATTTTTAAGAAAAAAGTCCATAATCCGGTTTAGAGTGTCTTCCGTGCTGCTGATGTCAATTTTCTTAGCCTGTATCTCCTGCATGGTGAGAGTACTCTTAGCTTGTCGTTTCTTGTGCCATTTTGTGCTGATTTTAACAAATTTTTCCTTATCTGGGAAGTAGCTGTAGAGTGAAACATTCCTTTTTCCTGTGGTTAGTTGTAAAAAGCAGTTTATCTGTGCTGTACATATCTTCAGGCTGTTTGTGTGGGGTTTCTGTTATAGAATGCTGGTTCATTTGAGTCATTCTCTCTATCCTAATTATGTGTGAGATCTGCTCCTGTAGTACCTGTGCTGCACTCTGCTCCTTTACTGTCCTGCATCATGGCATTCTGTGATTCACTGTAGTTTTTTGGTTCTGTTGACGGTTTGGTTTGTTCATCTTCTCCTTGTTTTCGGTTGTTACCTTCCCTGTGGTGCCTCATGAGTGTTGTTCAGTGCCTGTGGGTTCTTCTGTTGCTGTTTTATGGGGTCAGGATTATCCTCAGTGCAGACATTAGGGGGCACTGCTAGTGGCGATGGTGGTATTGGGTTTAACACTAATGCTGTTTTCGGTGTCTGTGTTTGTGTTAGTGTTAGCATTGGTGCAGGTGTTGGTGTTCCTGGGTACTGTGTTTCAGTGCTGCTATTATGTTCGTCACTGACCTCCTTTAGCTCTGGCTCCGGTGTGTCGCTGCTCTGCGAGTCCTTTGCCCCAGGCTCAGATTCTCCGGTGTTCTTCCACTGGATGTCCTATATGCTGTTGCTGCTGTAACCCGGCCAAGTGGCCCCCGGGGCTCCCCAACTGCAAAGCTCTGCATGGGCAGCTCAGCCTTTTATACCCGATGTCCCCACACCCAAAACACCTCAGGCATTCGCTGGTGGCAACGACGGTGTAACTATTGTCGTTGTCTTTGCACTTGAAATTTACATCTAATGTTTCGTCACAGTTGTTTAGAAACAATGAACACTTGTCTGTGGAATGACGGGACATGTTTAACTGCAGAGTTCTTACAGCGGAGAGGAATGCTTGTCATGGGGCTTGCGAACTTTCTGAAGTGGGCCAGCTCCTTCATGATCAGCTCATTTTTTATGAAGCGGGGCATGTTGGAAACGACGACTTGCGTCACAGGGGCAGATACAGTAAAGGGGTGACTCATGACATGACACATTTTAACCCCAATTCTCTTTCAATTAAATCACCGATGAGTCTTTCCTCTTTCAGGAACACCGCCACAGCAGAGTCAGGAGTCAGAGTAGATGTTCTCACACCCGACCAGCTCTCCTAGCACTAGCAGCACCTCCACCTGTGCTCCACCTGACACCATACTGGAGAGAGAGCGTCTCCCCGATGGTCTCAGAGGCCATAGCATCCCGCTCACTCTCACCCGCTCTCAACTTTTTTTCTGGCCTCTGATAACCCACTTATAACTTGAAACGTTCAATAAATAAATTGAAAAAAGCAACAAAAAAGACAATATTGTAAATTTAAAAAAAAAGGCAGCATACCAAACAGCTTTCATAGACAATACACGGCACACTCACTCCACATGTGCAGAGAGAGAGAAAAGGACATGCTTTAGAAGGAATGACTATTTATCGTTGCTATAATGTAAATGATAACAGGGACTATCTTGTCTCACAGATGTTCCACAACATTAAAGCTAACTCTAACTCATTAACCAATTAAACATCGCAATCATTGACAAATTGCTGTGATATAAGCGGAATAACATACTCCAGACTGTGCTGTTATAGGAAAATCATCCACTTTGCATCAGGTCATATCACACCAGCCCAGCATGGATTATTTTTGTATAACAGCACAGTCTGTTGTGTTTTATTCCTTACTAAATTAATGCTTTTTTTGTTTTTTTTTTTTGTTTTTTTTTTTTGTTTGTTTTTGTTTTTGCAGAAAGGAAGAAAAAGGTGTTACAAGCTTCATCAAATTTGAGTTAAATTCCAGTAGAAATTACATAGAGTTCATGTCTACAGTCAGGCAATCTTAAAATACTTAAACAAGATGGTCCGGGAGTAATGTTTTAATATTCATTCTTTTTGACTTTCCAATTTTGACACTATTGCAACATGATTATCTGAAGTCATAATAAAATGTGCAAATGATTAAAAATGAACATAGTAGACCTTATTAAACTTATAGCATACTAAAATAATAATTCTGGAAATTCTAGTACAGAATTGAGAGATTGATATAAACTGGGAAAATGTGTTTCAAACAAACGTTACTCTTCATGCTGTACTATGGGGCTCTGCTCTTAGTCCACTGCTGTTCCTATATGCTATCACTTGTCATTACAATATATTAAATTATATTATGCACATTTCTTTTCAGCTAGTCTGCATATTATTGACTCAAATTCTGTTGTGTGTACGTTTATATCTCTGCAGGTGCAGAGGATGTCCAGAGGTGACTGGGGTTTTCTAGAACACCTGTTAGAGGAAAGTCAGGAGTTCTCAACTGGTGTGGGGCGTGTGTGGCTCACTGTACTTTTTCTCTTCCGTATCCTCGTCTTGTGTGCTGCGGCTGAGTCTGCATGGGATGACGAACAGGCCGATTTTGTCTGCAACACCAAACAGCCCGGCTGTGAGTCTGTGTGCTATGACAAGGCTTTTCCTGTCTCCCATTTCCGATACTTTATTCTGCAGGTCGTCTTTGTCTCCACACCCAGCCTTTTATTTTTTGGTTATGTGGCCCTGAGGAGACACAAGGAGCCAGGAGAGAAGCCAGAGGAGCAACATGGGAGAAAGAAGGACAGAAAAGCCAAAGAACTCAAGCTAGATGTGATACAGGAAGAGAATGAAGATGCAAAACAGATGCTAAAGGCAAAGAAACTTCCCAAGCATCCTAAGCTCAAGGGGAAGCTCCTGGGTGCATACACTGTCAGCATAGTCCTGAAGGTCCTAATTGAGGTTAGCTTTATTGTTGGATTGTGGTTCCTCTATGGATTTGTAATTCCAGCCAAGTATGAATGCGAGCGAACTCCCTGCCCCCACACGGTGGACTGTTTCGTCTCTCGGCCCACTGAGAAGACCATTTTCACAATATATATTCAGGTCATCGCTTCAGTCTCTGTGTTGCTCAATGTTGTAGAGCTTTTCCACCTTCTTCAACTGTCCATCACACATTATTTTGAGACGAAGTACCAATATCAGGAACTAGGGATCCCTCGAGTAATAGAGAAAACGCCAACAAAACTGCAGCCAACAGAGGTTCAGGTTCGATCTTACCAGGAAAAAGGCCATCTCTATCTTCCAGCAGAAAATGGCAGCTATGCTCAGTCTGTCATGGACTGGACTGAGAGTGGGCCACACCCAACAGAGGACATGCTTCCAACATACTTAAACTGTATTGGTGGCACTACACATAGAGGTCACTACAAAAAGAATGTTTGCACCAAACCCAATACGTGTGATCTTAAAGAGAAACACTCAAATGATCAACTTTATGTATAAGCATAGACAACCAGTGTAATGGATCGCGTTTTGGAATATCAGAGGGTGGGGTGAAATTCCACTTTTTGGTCCCAAAGCCCCAAAGCATTGCTGTGAGACAATTGCATTTCCTCCATTTCCTGTTTGGATGAACAGTGGAATGTACTGTGCTGTAGAGTAAACTCACTTTTCGAACAGGATTTAAGGATGGGATAGAGATAGGGGGTAACACTGATTGCCAAAATTAGACATAAAGTAGTATTTCTGGAGAACCATTTGAACATAGATAGCAAAGATAAATTGTAGTTTGAAGCAATCTGCTCAAACAGTAAATAAGGTACAGTAAAAAAAAAACAACAACAACAAAAAAAACATAATTTAAGGAAATGTCTACTGTAGAGTTTTACAATTTTCACTCAACCTAATGCCTGTTATTGAGCCAAAGAAATGTGCTACAGAGAAGTCTGATTTCTAATTTCAAGACTATTACTACTTTTGTGTATGGACCTTTTTATCATACCTGTTTTAGCATCATTCCATTGGCTGGCCTGTTTCCTTTAGAATGGACTGCAAATTGTATTACCAGTTTTTAAATTTCTTAATAGTATTGAACTTGCACCCATCTCTGAATGCCTGATAAACTATGCCCCGGATTGTGTGTTAGGATTAAAAAGAGCTAGCCTTTGCCAGATTACAGTTATAAATCTTTAAAAAAAAAACAAACAAACTGGTGAAGCAGTTTTCATCAGGCACCGTTTATCACTAAAACATATTTTCTACTTTAGCATTTAACTAGATTTTATTATTTGCCTTACTGTTAATGCCACATTACTTTACCATTACTGTTGTATTATTTTAATTATTGTATTTTTATTCTATTCTTGCACATTTCACTATTCACATTTTATATTGTTATTAAATTATTAATTTATTCTGTCATTATCGTTATGCATTACATTTCTATTACTTGCCAATTTCCTTTTTATTTTTGATCATATTTTGTTTCTGGGGAGAATGGTGGCTTAGTGGTTATCATGTTTGACTGTTTGCATGTTCTCCCTTTGCTTTGGGGGTTTAATCCGGTTTCCTCCCCCAGTCCAAAGACATGCATTGTAGGCTGATTGGCATTTCCAAATTGTCAGTAGTGTTAATGTGCCCTGCAATGGCCCTGAACTCCATCCAGGATGTCCCCACCTTGTGCCCCAAGTGTCCTGGGATAGGCTCCGGGCTTCCCGTGACCCTGTGTAGGATAAGCAGTATAGAAAATGGATGGATTTTTTTCCCTTAATTTCTCTGTTTGCACACTGTAAATTACCAATGCTATTACTAAAAATACAGGAAAACATCCATGTCCTCATCATAATAAATCAAACGCACTGAAATTACTCTTAATTTGTTTGACATGGTTGTGAGTGACTATATATCAAGATGCTCCTAATTAAATATCCTGATCCTCTTCAAGATGATTAAATATAGCACAGGTAGATTAGTGTCATTTTTATAACTTTATCTCCATTACAAAGTTTTCTCCATTGATCAAACTGCTTGTATCCAGCTAGCTTTATGCAACAGAAGAATTCTGCTCTAGGTGGGGGAAATGAAACCTGGGCTGATTGGGGACCACCAGCAAGCGAGGGCAGAACACTTACACTTCCTGCCAGCTGAAGTGATGAAAACACCTTTTCCCCCCAGCTGTAGCCATAACAAAGAACAAAAACACAATACCGCCATGGAGAGAAACAGAGGCCTAAGAATATCAGAGACGTTTTGCCTGGTACACATCACAAAAATATATAATACAAAGGTAAACATATCAACCCCCAAAATGAACTTTCTGATACAGCAGGCAAATTAAAATAATTGTTGCCCCCCCCCCTCCCTCCATCTAAGATGACCATAGGACCTAAACTAAAAATTAAAAAATATGGGTTTCTAGTGCATTTGCCTGAGATCAACATAACTATTTGCCAGCATCCTTAATTTAGACAGCGAAGAGGAAATGAGTTTGTGTCTGCTTCCTGATTCCATCATGGCTCTCTCCAGGGATTGGTACAGAGGATTGTTTGCTCTGACAATGGAGCAGCAGTGGGCATTGTTACATTGTTTATAATGAAGCCCCACCAGCACTATACAGATGTCACAGCCACCTCATCAAAAAATTCTAATGGATGAGGCTATAGGAAAGACACATTGCATATGAAACCCATTAAAATTAAAATGACTTTTTTCCCCAGCAAACGTTTGATTTTCATTAATAATAGTAGTGTCACGCTACCAAATACAGTATATCATTCAATGTTTTAGGATAAATTTACATCCACAATAGATTAGCCATTTTAATAGGTACACTGTATAGCTGCTCATATATGCATTTAACCCATTAGGTGGTAGCAGCGCAATTAATAAAATCATGCAGACACAGGTCAGGAGCTTCAGTTAATCTTCACAGATAGAGTCATCAGTGACTCTGATGCTGGCACAGGCCCACCAAAACTGGACAGTTGAAGACTGGAAGAAGATCAGGTGACATTTTTCCAATCTGTCCAATTTTACAACACACTAATATGTGTTATAAGTTAGTAATTTTAGTCTACACAAAAAATGCTATCATGAATCTTAGATTGCGACTCAATGAAAGCATAATTTGTTGACTAAATTTTTAATTATTCCAGTATACCTCGCTGAAATCATATTCTGCATAGAAATTCACAACTTTACAGGGTCAAAAGGACACTAATGGAACACTAGGGATTTATCCTAAGAGAAATGGAAGTCATTACTCCAAACATCTAGTTCAGAGCAGGACAGTACAGAAAGTTATGGGAATGGAACCATTTGACCCATGGGAAAGGGAAGGATTTTGAGTGTTGCTCAATTGTTTTTTCTTTTTTTTTGTGGCTGATGGGAATCTCTGTATTAAATAAACGTGCCGGCATTGTGCAGTGGGTCTGTACACATCCTGGTTAAAGAGGCCAGAGAAGGCTGTTGGCGTCGCTCCCACTTCCCATTTCTCAAGAACAATGAAGCCATGTGCCTCCTGGGACAATCGCACTTCAGTGCCAGAATCTCTGTGTCCTATTACCTGTACTCTTATTCTCACACTCACATAGACACACACTCCATCTCGCAAAATGAAGAATGAAATTGTTATATGTAACATTATGTTCTACTGCTATTATCTTGAACGTTAGGAACATCCTAAGACACCCTCTTAGACTCAAACCTTTGATTACATACAATGATGTAAGAAATAAAACATGGCAGGTCATGCTGTTATAGGGAAATAATCAACAACTGACTGATGTGATGCTCAAATATACCCCCCTGAAATTGGTCATTTTCCAATAACAGTTAAATGCTAAATAAATATCTTCTTATAGAAAGCTTCATCACAACATTTTTTAAATGTTAATTAAAAGTTTTTAAATTATGTTCATTATTAGGCTTATATTATTTGTAGTGTCTGGCATGCATCCCCGTGAACCAATTAGGACAAAGTATTAGAACAAGCACATTAATATAAACAAATCAAAACAGAAAATTCAGCAGTGCATTCATATGTGCTGCGGTTTAAAAAAAAAATAAAAAAAAATTCTACCACTATGTAGCAAATAACTTTGTTGTTAAGAGCACTGAGAGAGCACTGAGAGAGTATAATTACCATTATACCATAAGAGGCATTTTTGTTATACAGTGAGGGAAAAAAGTATTTGATCCCCTGCTGATTTTGTACGTTTGCCTACTGACAAAGAAATGATCAGTCTATAATTTTAATGGTAGATTTATTTGAACAGTGAGAGACAGAATAACAACAAGAAAATCCAGAAAAACGCATGTCAAAAATGTTATAAATTGATATGCATTTTAATGAGGGAAATAAGTATTTGACCCCATCTCAATCAGAAAGATTTCTGGCTCCCAGGTGTCTTTTATACAGGTAACGAGCTGAGATTAGGAGCACACTCTTAAAGGGAGTGCTCCTAATCTCAGTTTGTTACCTGTATAAAAGACACCTGTCCACAGAAGCAATCAATCAATCAGATTCCAAACTCTCCACCATGGCCAAGACCAAAGAACTCTCCAAGGATGTCAGGGACAAGATAGTAGACCTACACAAGTCTGGAATGGGCTACAAGACCATTGCCAAGCAGCTTGGTGAGAAGGTGACAACAGTTGGTGCGATTATTCGCAAATGGAAGAAACACAAAAGAACTGTCAATTTCCCTCGGCCTGGGGCTCCATGCAAGATCTCACCTCGTGGAATCGCAATGATCATGAGAACAGTGAGGAATCAGCCCAGAACTACACGGGAGGATCTTGTCAATGATCTCAAGGCAGCTGGGACCATAGTCACCAAGAAAACAATTGGTAACACAGTACGCCGTGAAGGACTGAAATCCTGCAGCGCCCGCAAGGTCCCCCTGCTCAAGAAAGCACATATACATGCCCGTCTGAAGTTTGCCAATGAACATCTGAATGATTCAGAGGACAACTGGGTGAAAGTGTTGTGGTCAGATGAGACCAAAATGGAGCTCTTTGGCATCAACTCAACTTGCCGTGTTTGGAGGAGGAGGAATGCTGCCTATGACCCCAAGAACACCATCCCCACCGTCAAACATGGAGGTGGAACCATTATGCTTTGGGGGTGTTTTTCTGCTAAGGGGACAGGACAACTTCACCGCATCAAAGGGACGATGGACGGGGCCATGTACCGTCAAATCTTGGTTGAGAACCTCCTTCCCTCAGCCAGGGCATTGAAAATGGGTCGTGGATGGGTATTCCAGTATGACAATGACCCAAAACACACGGCCAAGTGTTGGCTCAAATTTAGCCTATTACCCAAAAACATTTAAAATTCAACTTAGAAGCCAATACTCACATCTACCTCTGAGCCCAGTTGGAGATAGAAAAAAATACACCAGCCGTGAGTGAGAAGAAGCAAGGGTCCAGCTTTATTGTTCCGTTCCACCACACGAGATCCACACCGATGAGAATTCTCAGAGGTGATCCCAATACCCTGAGCTTAAGCTCCAGTATTTATACTGTACTTACACACTAAATAACCCATATGTTTCAAGAAGACTATGATCTCACTACCAATAGGGTTAAAAAAGAGCTCATTTACCTTACTCTTATGTTCCAGAAAAGGGCTATTTCACTTACACATAGAATTGAAACCAGGGGTTTTAATTTACACATAAAATCAGAACCCAGGCATTTCTAATAACCCAGAAAATAAAAACCCAGAGTTTTGAATTACACAGAGAATCAGAAACCAGAGTTTTGAATTACACAGAGAATCAGAAACCAGAGTTTTGAATTACCCAGAGAATCGAAACCAGAGAATTTGAATAACCCGTAAAATAGAAAGTGGACAAGACTAAACAATCTAGAGTGACCTTGGTCTTATTGTTATCTCGCGGGGGGGCAGCTTGACTCAGCCACCCTTATAAATGGCTCCTCATGGTTCTTTCTTAAATTTAAGGCCTTCCTTGCGAGCCTGCATTTCTAGTTTATAATTTATTTTCATATTAGCTCTATATCTCTATTTTATATATAGTTATACTGCTTGAAAACACGGTTTACTGTACTTCCTACTTCATAATATCATTATATTACCCTTCTACTGTCCCACATATCCTATTATTCTGGTTTTTATAAAGAGTATATATATTATTATTATAAGATATTACCCTTAAAATATCTTAATATTCCTTTTTATTATTCTTATAAAGTTATTGTAGTAAGTGTGTGAGAGGGAGAGTGTGTGTGTGTGTGTGTTATGTCTACTTGCCCGCCCTTGACTGTACGAGCGTGTGTGTGTGTGTGTGTATTAGCCCTCCTCAGCTCAGCTCGTATATCTCTTTTTGACTTTTTTGACTACTACTGCTCTTAAAGATCTTTAAAGTGTAATTCCAATTTGTCAATATCCGCCTAATCCCGCTTCTATGTGTCTAGGTGCCCGTCGTCAGTCCTTCCTCTCCCCTTTGCTGGATGCTAGGTCTCCCTTATGTTTATTTTATGACATTTTTTATCCACAACACAAGGCAACAAAGGAGTGGCTCAAGAAGAAGCACATTAAGGTCCTGGAGTGGCCTAGCCAGTCTCCAGACCTTAATCCCATAGAAAATCTGTGGAGGGAGCTGAAGGTTCGAGTTGCCAAACGTCAGCCTCGAAACCTTAATGACTTGGAGAAGATCTGCAAAGAGGAGTGGGACAAAATCCCTCCTGAGATGTGTGCAAACCTGGTGGCCAACTACAAGAAACGTCTGACCTCTGTGATTGCCAACAAGGGTTTTGCCACCAAGTACTAAGTCATGTTTTGCAGAGGGGTCAAATACATATTTCCCTCAATAAAATGCAAATCAATTTATAACATTTTTGATATGCGTTTTTCTGGATTTTTTTTTGTTGTTATTCTGTCTCTCACTGTTCAAATAAATCTACCATTAAAATTATAGAATGATCATTTCTTTGTCAGTGGGCAAACGTACAAAAACAGCAGGGGATCAAATACTTTTTTCCCTCACTGTAGAAGAAAAGTTCAAATATATGCATGGCAGTGGTAGCTCATGGTTAAGATGACTTATTGGAGAGTTGTGAGTTACATTCTCAGCACCGCCAAGCTGACACTGTTGGGCTGTTTAGCAAGGCACTTAACCCTCAACTGCTCAGATGTATAAATGAGAAATCATTCTGAAATCAATCATCAGCAGTCATACTGGATAAGGGTGTCCATAAATGTAAAAGTCCAACGCCTGTGTTGCAGAATTGGCTCTAAACTGGCTGACTTGGAGGATGTGGAAATCACTGAACTTTGTTTTTAAAACCACAATCAGGATGTTTTGAGATTCAACTCTATTTTGGGCTTTTGGCATTACTGTTGGCACTGTTGTATGTAAAGTTGCTTGATTGGGTGTGAATCAAAAATGTGGATAAAATAAAATGAGCTATAATTAGACAGATTTAGTAAAATTAGAACAGTGAAGTCAAACCTATATAATTACCGTTGACCATTAAACATTTTATGTATAGACTTAAACTGATGATTTTCAGTGCTGTTTCCTGAAGATGCATGATATTCAGGAATGTCCAGAAAGATATGGTTGCCTGTTTTTCTGGCTGATTTCATTGTTACAGAGCAATACACAAATACTTGATATTTATCTGATGCATCATTCCTAATACTTATAAACTTATACTGGCTACTTGGTAACAGTGAAACAAACACACAGTAGTGAAACGTAATGCTTTCCCCTCATTACATGTATACACAAGGCTAGTGAGAGTTGTCTTTTTTTACTTTCAGCTTAACACACACGGAGAGATGTGGAATTTTGCTAAAGTTATAAATTAATATTGTTTAACATACTGTTAAATAACATCTACATGGCCATCATGTATTTTCTTTCCTAAAACCTGGGCCCAGTACCATAATCTTGCACAGTGTGATATTTCTTAGAAACACTATGAACTGTGGATACATTTGAGTGACTTTTGATGTATTACCTTAGGTGCAGTATCTGAAATGTGATTAGTGTATGTTTGGTAACTTGTCAAAAACCTGAAGAAAAAAACAAAGATTGAAAACATACAGAATAGTACTAAACAATAAACCAGTCCATACAGGATTTCGTGGAGTTGTGTTTGTGATTTTGCTGCAGCTTTTTTCAAAATTTGTGATGCAACTTGGAGTTTTTGTGGAAAACTACTTGAATTGGCAAAATTGAAATTGCACAAAATTGTTTTGCATGGACTTTCACAACGATGTTTGTTGGTAAATGAGACCTTTTAGCTGTACTCATGTTCGACGCACGTGAATCGAAGAGGGCTCTGGCTGAATGCGCTTTGTGATGATGTCATATGGCAAGTCGGCGATAATTTTGAAAAATTGCAAGCTCCTGCAAATATTGCAGAGTTTCCTTGATTTTGCATAAATTGCTGTGATCACAAAATCCTGGATGAACTGATAAACCAAACATATTTACAAACATAGTGCAAATATGATCTGTAGTGACCAGATACCACACAAAATATGCTTCAATTCTGTAATAAAATAATCCACCTTGAACAACTAGCACATTAATCTTTATAATTAGCATGTGATCTTCAATTATAGCCAAGATTTAGCCTGTAATTAAATTCAGAGTTCACTTTTTTTGGCTTATCAACGTGGTCTATATTCACTAACCGTTTCCTACATTCCCACAGTACTGTTGCTGATAATTGTGCAAGTTGGAGTTAGCACTTGCTTCCTCTCTACCTAAAGAAACTGAGGCACAGCCACAGCAGTTAACTGCTATCTTCTCACAGGAACAGTACAAATACACCACCAACCAACAGAGAAGAAATATAAATCACACATCAATATACTAAACACATCAGAACTATTTAATTATAGTTATTTAATTTGTTTTGGGTTGGAGTTTTCCTTTAGTTCAATATGTGAACACTAAAATGCAGTGATAGTTGATGTTGGCTAAACCTTTCACACACAACTTCAAGAATGAGCTGATGCATCAAGTCCTTGCATGGGAAGAGATGATTTTGTAATCCCTTTTTAGTTCTGCATCTCTTCCATGCTTTCATCCAGTCACACATTAAACAAGAAGCCTTCTCATGCTCAGTCTTATGATAATCAGTGAAAAGGGAGGTATCTAGAAGCTTCTAAATATTTCTCCAATGTGGGATAAAGTCATGTGCTCATGCACCTGGGGAACATTAAGCCACAGATGAACAAAAGTCTTTAATACATTCACAGGTCTTTTTCCAGTAAGGTAACATTACAGAATGTCATAACCATGCCACGCACAGATTCTCAACCCCTGTCCTGGACAGTTTAGTGTTTTCTCAGCTCCAACACACCATCTTTAATTCAGGAAGCGATGTAGCTCATTACTGGGTGAGGTGTGTTAGAGCAGGGGAAAAACAAACACTCACATGTGCAAAACCAGGGTTGGAAACCTGTGATTTGATGGATTGTAGATCATGAACTTGCATTGCACACAATGATATGTCCTTACATACAGCACATTAGGTAGCATGAATTATCTCTTTGGGAAAAATGACATGGCTCTAGCTAGCTCTTCTCAGGCCGGTTCTTTTCCAGTACTGCCCTGGGGGTGAACTCCAGTTTGTCCTTCAGACTGAGGACTTGCGTGCTGTCTCGGCCCACCAGCTCCTCGAGTTTCCGGTCCTCGCGAAGCTCCGCGACACCTTTCTCTTCTCGCGGGGTTTTGGGAGGTCCCCGGATGAACCACTCCAGGTGATAGCCCACCGCGCCCACTACGAAGGCCACAGGGAAGGTCACGTAGGGCCCATAGGTGCGCATAGCGATCCACACCATCGGCCACATGGTGGCACAAACGATCCAAATTTAAAATGGTCTAAAAATATAAATAAATACATAAATAGGCGTTATAAATGGTGTCCGAGAAAGCAAACTGTAATCATTATATATGTTATAGCAACAAATACAAACTTAAGTATGCCTTAGGGATAATTGTCCTTGGCAACTGGGCAACGCTTTAAACTATATTGCATTATCGTTGTGTGTAAATTCATCTATTAAGCTCTTATTTTCCTTATTCTTATTTTTATTTTATACGGGCACTTAGGTGAAAAGGTTCAAAGGTTTGAAGTCAGTTAGAATGGTGCCACGATGCCATTACCTAATAACGTTTTGTAGGAATGGCGTGACAATGCAAATATACCTCACATAACTCTTTTAATTACGTTTAGTTAAGGTACAACCACATGTAATACGATTATTAAGGATGTATTTATAAAGAAAAACACACCGAATTTACCTGCTGGAGATGATTCCGAGCAATTCTTGAACTCTTTCAAGCAGTTGCATCAAAAATCCACTTCCTGCTTTAAGGTACCGCCTCTTTTGTGACGCAACTGCGACGTTTCGTGTTGTCATTGGTTTAAAATGCCGTCAGTTTCAGCGTGTTGCGGTGACGACAGCATGCAGTCTATGGACGACACCTAGTGTTCACCTTGTGCAACAAGCCTTCTCATTCAACGTTTTATTGCCCTTCTGCTGTGTTATTTAAAGATTATTTTAAATAACGCCTTAGCACATAAGTTTCTATTGCTGAACATTCCATCTCCAGGACACTGGCGGCACACTAAATACTTGTTTTTGATGTTTAGGTTAAACCTACTCAGTTAAAGTGATCAGTCAAAAGGGCTACTGACTATAAGAACTCTACTAAATATAATAATTTTGATAACGGGGGGTGACTGCCTGGGTATGCTTTACTGACCGCTGAGGGTCCCTGGATCCTACTTTAAGAACCACTCTTCTAAATGCTGTGTACCTTTTGTACTTTTCACTTATAGGAGATCACAATTAAAATTCTCTAACTTCTATCAGAAATACACAAATTACAGTCTACATAACTTCTGGCACAATGCTGAAAAAGATATTGAGTGGTATATTGCAACATTTTGACATTTTCAAATATTACTGTTTAGCCAGTTTTCATTAAATTATCAGAACATAAAAGACCCAATCCACTCATGCAATGTTTGTCAAATGTTACTTACACCCCCTCTGAATCAAAGCCTTCAGTCTATAACAATAAATCAATCTTAGACTGCACCATATCAATTATAATGACTTTATATTTATCAGTAACATAGAAACTAAACAGTTTTAGCTGAATGCAGTTATAATATAAAATAATATAGTTAATAAAATAAAGCCCCACAAAATACATGACTGGCAGCAGATATAATAATGCAACTTCACTCCCTGAGTGAACTAGATCTCCAAATTTCTTTTTTAGGCATTACATACACAATTATGGCAAAGGTAAATAAACACTACTTGTTAGTTGTTCCTTCAATTTGCACTTTAAAATCGAAACAAATAACAAGGAAAGCAAGAAATAGGAGTGCATGTGTACAGAGCATTTAGGGTAAGGGAGGTAAACTGCAGTGAAAGGCACAGTTATGAAGGAACATCCAGAGTGCCCGGTGGTCTTTGGCATGAAAAAGCAGTCTTCGTTACCAGTGAAAGGATCAAACTGCCATCTCATGGAATGTAAATCTTCACATGAGCCGTGTGATGGTGCAGGACAGAAAGTCCTCATAGCTCATGCGTACGTTGCCGGTCATGCCGGTGTCCTTCTCACGAAAGGCCTGGGTCGTGCTTTGCAGTTGAGTGCACACCTGGATAAAGGAGTCAAGCTGGAGGGCATTACTCATGCCACGGACACAGTGACGGTTCACCAGGTTCTGAATGAACTGCGGGCTCAGGTTATAACCCAGCTGAGAGAGTGCTGAGGAAATAAATGAGATTCATAGTATGATGTTCATATAAAAATGGCTGAATAATAAATGAAGATGAAAATACAGAGCAAAGGAAGGCTCAAAGTTCTGCAAAATGTCAAATTATCATAATTATACAGAAGGCACATTTTGACAGGGGAAAAAGAGATTATCTTTACTATCATTATGTATATATTATGCACCCTTAATGTATTTTATTTGTTAAATTTTATAGTAGGTCTAGCCATTACAATATTGATATTATGAAAGCCTACAATATGCAAACAAGCACTCTGACACAGCAGATTTTTGTGTTCTGGAATCATACAGGTTCCAGGTAAGTCTTGTGTGGGTATTTTGATGAATAATCTCATTACCGTGATTGAAAAATATAGGCTTGGTCAAATGAATTGGGTTATCGTTTTACCTTAATTCATCATTGGGTCAGTAACCACTGTATAAAATTCTCATAAGAAATTATTAAGAAAGAATTTTTTGTCCCCCCCCCATGTCTGACTAACCTTGATGCAGCTCATTGCTGTTGATGGAACCTGAGCGGTCACGGTCAAACTGGTGGAATATTGCCCGCCACTGCTGCAAAAACACCCAAAGAGCTGAGAAGCCGTATACGTCAATGCGGCCAGTTTTGGTCTTGTCGAACATATCTGCAAAACATAGTCTCTTAATGGTTTTTCAATATCTGGATTCCAATATCTGTAATGCATGTCACTGCATAACTCACTAAATCATTCACATTCACCATTAATATGCTTAAATGAAGTCATCCATTCAGCAACAGAAATGGCTGATTAGTAGAGAACAAGATTTAAGCTGTGTTAAAAGGTACTGACTAATCATCATCAGGCAGGTTTCATCATTGAATGCTGAGTTATTGGAGTTGAGCAGGGCCTGCTTTAGCTCCTTCAGGTTGATGTAGCCACTGTGATCGGAGTCAACAGTCTGAAACCACTGATATGCTTCAGGGTTAACTCCTGGTGGGATGTTACCTAGAACATAAAAACTATTTGAAACACTGTGACATAGCACTGAAAATCAATATGCTCTCAAGTGGTATATTAAAGTCTGAGAAATAGCAGATACAGCACCATAGCTGTAGCAGCATTAAAGAGTAAGGAAAAATAACCACTCTACAATAGGTTTCCCTTTCAGCTGAAGTAGAAGAATCTAAATGTGTCCGTGATAAAAATAGATACTGACAGGAAATGAATGGACTGTATCACTATCATATTGTAATATTTCACTTTGGGATGAAACCAGATTTGCTGTAGCCTCTTAGGAATAATTACTTCCTTTCAGACATACAGTGATTTAGGCCCCATGGAGAATATTATCACACATTTCACAGTATAAATAAAATCACATGATGCACACACATCACACAGTCACTTGACATTATCGCATCCAACTATCTAATTTCCACTACAAGTACAACCTGTACAATATTGGTATATGCTACGGATTCTGTGTGCTTGTACTGCAGTCAGATATCAGTCATCGAGTAAGGGATATAAGACAGCTGCAGTAAGGAAAATAAAGAAATTTGTCTGCAATACTTCAATTCTTGTTTTCTGTGTTTTAAGTGGTAAATTAAATGGTAAATGGCACACTTATATAGCACTTTTATCCAAAGGGCTTTACACTGTGTCTCATTCACCCATTCACACACACACACCGATGGTAGCAGAGCTGCTATGCAAGGCGCTAACTTGCCATTGGGAGCAACTTGGGGTTCGGTGTCTTGCCCAAGGACACCTCGGCATGTGGAGTCACGTGGACTGGGAATCGAACCGCCAGCCCTACGATTAGTGGAGAACCTACCATCTGAGCCACAGCCACCCCAGTCTGTTTTATTCACAGACTTGAGGCAATACACACCTTGTTGCAGCAGTGTGTGTATGAATTTGCACTCTGAACCTTGTGATCTGGGGGAGCACGATGGCTTAGTGGTTACACATTTGCCTGTGCCCTGCCATGGGCTGGAACCCTATCCAGGGTGTCCCCCGCCTTGTGCTCCGAGTGCCCTGCTATAGGCTCCCCGCAACCCTGTGTAGGATAAGTGGTACGAAAAATGGATGGATGGACCTTCTGATTATCAGCCAAATCAGACTGCAAATCACTAGTCATCAGAGAACTCTTACCAAAGTCATGGGTGTGGTTATACAATACAAAACTGATAGTTCTGAAAAATTTAGTTCAGCTGAAAAGTGCTATTACATACAGATAAATTTGATCCGATGTCAAAAATGTTAAGACCTGGTGTATGGCACCAGTAAAATTCAGTTAAATAGTGATTACTTGGACTGCAGTCCGTTAAACAAACAAAAATCTTAAATGTTTTCTCACCTCCAGGGATATGCTGGCCATATGGTCCACCCTGAGGCTGGCCATATCCACCGTAAGGGGCTCCTGGGGCTTGACCACCTCCATAAGGAGCTCCAGGGGCCCCAGGACCACCACCATATCCACCATAAGGTCCTCTATACTGTCCTCCTGGTGCACCACCGTACTGCGGACCCCCAGGTGGAGCCTGACCCCCATACGGCCTTCCTACAGGACCACCTGGGGGTGCACCACCTCCATAGGGGTTACCTGGAGAAGGATGCTGTTGAGGAATGTTACCCCCTGCTCCTGGATAGCCCTGTGAACACAGCATTGTTTTCAACGTATACTACAGAGAGATGCCTAATTTATAAAACCTTTCAGTTAGCAATCAGTGACATGCGACTTCATTAGTCGGTGTTCATGAATCATTTTAAATAATAACAAAAACTAATACAGCAGATTGATATATGTTAGATACAAATACATTTCTAGGTACTCGTGTGCACACACTTGACCACAGGATAATGTTTTCGTTAAATATCGTCCCCGCTACGTTAGCATAAACACGGTAAGCTCTGAATATACTATCTCAGTTTAAGTTTAGTTCCGGGATTGTTTTAAACAGAGTCAACATGTACTCCTATCGTTTTGACGAACAAGAGCAGAATACAAATAATAACCACATAAACGTTTTAAAACCCGGAAGCAATATTACCTGTCCGTAAAAACTCATCTCGCTGTATGAAGGAACTTCGGCTTGAGTAATAACGTTTGATTTTTTTAGTCCCGCCTCTCGAGTCTAATTGGTCCATTTCAGATATTGTCATGAAACGTATATTATTTTTCCACTCTCATTGGTTAAAATTACGGAAAAACCCTGAAACCCGGAACTATGAGTCATACATACAGTGGACACACCTCAATGGAAAGTGAGCACTCATTTGGTAACCGTTCAATCCATCTGAAGGACCAGTAGTTAGGTGTAATATGGGTTCAATACAATATAGGTCAACTAAATCTTATACTGGAACAGTTTTTATGAATATTTTCATCCGAATTTCAACTTTTATTTTAACTATATTTAAGAAAAAAAAAAAAAGTACACCCCATAGAAATTGTTGGCTTGTTTGACATATTTGGACAAGCAAACATTTCATCTTCTGTGAAACAGTGCCTATTAATAAAAACTATCAAATGGCACATAAAATTGACATTTTGTAGTACTTTTCGGAATTTAAATGAACAAAAAATGGGAAAAGTAAGTACACATGGAAAAAGTAAGTACACCCTTACATTTATCACACCTTGAAATCTATAAAATTAGAATCAGGTGCACAAGATTGTGTGCCAGTGATTAGAACCTGTTTAGGGAGTGCAGGTGGAACCTGTCTTATTTATACCCCTCTCATATCTAGTGTCTGGTGTTCCCTTTGTTATTGAGGTGTGTGGTATCATCATACCAAGATCTAAAGGGTTCTGTAAGGCCTTCAGAAAAAAAGATTGTGGATGCTTATGAGTCTGGCAAGGGATTTAAAAAGATCTCCAAATTATTTGAAATACATCATTCCACTATAAAGAAAATCATCTAGAAGTGGCGCAAATTTCAAATGACTGCCAATTTGTCAAGGACTGGCTGTCCCAGCAAATTCAGCCCAAGAGAAGACCGTCTGATGCAAAAAGAAGTCTCCGTGAACCCCAAAATTTCATCTACAATCAGAAAGAGATTGCACAAAATTGACCTGCATAGGTGGCGTGCCAGGAAAAAGCCTTTGCTGCCTAAAAAGAACATTAAAGCAAGACTACAGTTTGCCAATGAGCATAAGGCAAAGACCAGGCCCTTTGGAATAACGTTCTCTGGCCAGATGAACCAAAGATAGAGGTGTTTGGCCACAATAACAGCAGACATGTTTGGCGCAGACCAAAGACAGCTTTTCAGGAGAATCACCTCATACCAACATTGAAGCATGGTGGTGGAAATGTTATAGTTTGGAGTTGCTTCACTGCCTCAGGGACTGGACAGCTTGCATTCATTGATTTAAATATGAATTCTGCATCATATCAAATAGTGTTTGAAGATAATGGGATGCCATCTTTTCTTGTGCTTTTGTTCAAGTATATCAACTTTATTAATAGGCACTGTCAAAGATCATTATTCAAAGAATCATCATTCAAGGATGATCAAATGTTTGCTTGTCCAAATATGTCAAAAAGGCCAACTATTTCCATGGGGTGTGCTTATTTTTTCATGACACACACACACACACACACACACACACACACACACACACAAATTCAGTTAAATCTTCAGTCAGGTGAAATACAAATTTCTTTTTTCCACTGGTGTAAGTTGGACTTGGTTCCACTTTGCATAACGGCTTATACTTTTCATATACACTATCTACCTATGCTAATATCTTCTTATTTGTCTTTCTAGGATTAATTTGACCAAAACCCACCATGCACCATGATATTTGAAACTCCTATTACACCCATTAATTTCACCAGCACACTTTGGTTGACGAAGCAGTGGCTTATTAAACTGAATCCAGTGTATACATTTAGGAATTTAATAAATCCATGAAACAGCTGGGGTGTGAGGAGGGTTTGTATTCATTTATTCATCTTCAAAAATATCAATAATCTGGAAAATGCAAATAATTGTTGTATTGTATTGTCAATTATTCTAGTTGTGAATCAATACTCACATCTGAAAAGTTCCTTATAGTATTTATATTTGTCCACCAAGGGGCAGTATTTGGCTTTAATCGCAAGACAATTCTACTGAAGTGTACACAAACATCAAAATGATAAAAAAACGAAATTCTAAAAACACTTTTTAATTTACATATATGGCAAAAGAAGATGTCTCTACACAGTATTTATATATGGTCTTAATGGCCCTTTAATCACAGTTTAACAGACAAAACTAAGATGCCAGGTATTGTCCAATATAATGAAGATATAAATATCTTCTTTGATTATTGTTCAGGATTATTTTGCAGTTCATATGACTGTGAAGCATGCAGCATCTTTAATGTGTTTCACATTAAGTCAACTGTATGACTACAACTCCTGAAATCATTGTCATGTGTAAAGGATTCCAGACACAGCTGTGACACTAAGTGATATGACTAGCAGTCATGTCTTTTTTCAGTTTGCTGAGGCTGTGATTGGAGGATGCAGTAGGATCCACTCTACACTCACACCTTGCCTGCCTGCGCGCTTTCTCTATGTGTTCATGAAGCACCTTGTTACAGCGCTTACACACCAGGTAGCTCATCTCAATGATACACATGAGGATACACAGGGCAGAGGAGGCAACCATGAAAATAGTAAAGATCTTCTTTTCTGTAGGACGGGACAGGTAGCAGTCCACCACATTAGGGCAAGGATCGAGACTACATTTCGTCAGAGTGGGCAAGTCAAATCCTTTATAGAGATAGTACAGGATGCAGAGGAAACCAGTATCAATGGCTGCTTTAATTATCAGACTAAGCAAGTAGGTCCACCAGAGGCCACCACGCTTCTTTCCTGGGTTTTCATACAGATGTTTGCGTTTCTGAATGATGACATTATCTTGATTCTTCTTTTCACGGAACTTGACATGGCCCACCACCATGAGAGATGGGCAGGTTATTAAGATGAGCTGAAGTGCCCACAATCGGATATGAGAGATGGGGAAAGTGTGGTCATAGCACACATTGGTGCAACCCGGCTGAACTGTGTTGCACACAAAGTCTTTTGAATCGTCACCCCAAACTGGCTGTGCGGCCACCACAAACACCAACATACGGAAGATAAAGACCATAGAGAGCCAAATACGACCAAAAACAGTGGAGTATTTATTCACGCCACTGATTAGGGCCTGCAGGGATAACCAGTTCATCTCTTAAGCTGGAGGTTGGCAGAGTATTCACCAATGAGTTCAGGAGACAGCTCCTGTACAGAGAACATGATAGAAGATAAGAATCTGTATCATTTACTATGTACACTGTGGTATTTAGGCAATCAGAAAACATACTGTAAGTATTATTTGATCATTTCTTTTATTATTATTATTATTATTATTAGAATTTGTTTATTTTAAATTTCCAAAGGGAAACCAAAACTAAAGCTGTTGTCATGCCACATTTAGGTGACCTAGACATCACCTTGGCCTACTTATTAATGGGACATTAGGAAAATGGATGCAATTAAAACAAACAAACAAACAAACAAACAAACAAAATGTTTAGAAAGTCATTTGAGTAAAGATACTGAAATGATGTCTGCACTTCTCATATTATTCTGATTTAACATCCATCAAATAATGAGTTCAATGCAAATGACTGAACGGAATCCTTTAAAAGAGTTTTCATCGTTTAATAAATAAATAAATAAATAAATAAAATTTTAAATAAACTAACAAAAGTCAACCACCAAGATGAGCACTGAAATTCTGAAATGTTAAACTTTTGCTTTCTGATTTATCATAATATAGCACTAAGCCGTGTTTTGATTATATTGACTTGTGCTGGTTTAATATTTAATTCAATCATTTTGTGCCATAAACTTCTCAAATACTCACCAACCAGCGTGGACAGAAGTACACGCTGTGCCTAAACATGGTTACAAGTTTTCACTCTCTGTCTTCTGCTAAATATTGCAGTATTTATTTAATTTTTATTTTTTATTTAATGACATAAATCACTGCTACCTGAGTCAATTAAAATTTCCTCTCAAAGCCAAATGCATGCCAGCTTCTGAAAGTTCTTAGGTTCTGTTTTGCTGTCTCTGCTTCGTATCGCCTGATAGTTTCCCAGAGGCTGAGGCAGGGCGCACACTGCTTTACCAGGTATGATGGATGCAAGTAGGATGTTTCTCCTTGTTTATGCCTTGTTTGGACAAGCAAACAACAGTTCTAGGTTTGGTATTCACAATAGTGAATCTGTGTCTGTGCTTATTAGTGCATTGTAAGCAGTTTTCAATGAAAAAACAAACAAACCTTGGCCTATTATTTGAAGACTTATTCTATCTCATTTATTTATTGTATTTAGCATGTTGTGGCTTAAAACTTTTGGGGTAAAAGATTTTCAGAGAAGTGAGACTGAGACAAGTATGATTTACTCTGTGGAACTTAGATACTTGTTGAAATGTAATTCTTGAATAATAATAATAAAACCATGTAAATGTCAACAGAATGTTAGGTGGTGTTTGAAGTCATAGAAACACTGACACGCACCCATGGAAGGAGCACACACATGCGTGCACACACGAATATGTCGACAATATCAATAGGAGAGGAGAAAATTTTTTATAGCCACCAACATAGTAAAGTAATAGTTGTATATAAAAACTTGTGAAGGCCTCTAAATGAACATATATAAATAAGGGAACAGGCTGAACAGGTTACTATATCCATTTTCTTTCACAGCGCTCTCTTTAACTATGCTACAGTACAAAGATTCCTTCACTAAGCCAGGGGCTGTAAATAATCAATTTTTTCCTCTCACACTATCTCAGTGTCTTCCTTTATACAACACTGTCTTTAAGTCTAGACAATCGTCAGCACAATAGCAACCACCAAATAATCTTCCAAACATTGTCATCTCTAAAAGCAAAGCACATAGTTTGAAAATTTACAAATTACAAATCTTGAACTATGAAAACCAAATCCTACCTGTACGATCTTTAAGATACCATAGAGAGCAGGTGCCTGAGTCTCTCCCTTGTTTGTTTGATGATCCAGATTAACATGATAAATATAAAAGCTTCTTGAAAGCAATACCTCACTATAGCTAGAGTACAAGTGGGTGGATGTTTCAGCAACCTGTTAGACAACTCAAAACTATTCTTATAGGTATGATCTAAAAGCCAAACTGCCACACAAGTGATTATTTAAGAAAAATTTAGAGTTATGCCAATTTTGACAAGCTCATGCAGGTTTGTTTTGCTGGTGCACCATGTGAAGCATTTATTGTGTAGAAGTTCTCTTACTGGATGTTTAAATTGGATGTGTCTTCTGTATTTCTCTTGAGCAAAATAATTTGGAGACTACAGGCCAGTGTTGCATGGTCAAACTACTTATCATCAAGTCTCAGTCGAGTCTCCAATCAGTAGATCTGGGTCACGCTGGACAAACAGATTTCATGTCCAGAATAAAAGTATTTTATTCACAGCCCAGTGGACAAGTGGAATAAAAAGCCTACTCCTTTACTGACTATCCCTAAACAGGTTTTCATTTGGTATGTAGGCTATGTTTAAACATAATGTGGTGCACAGTGATTCACCTCACAGCTGTAACTATAGTACTGTAAGCTATGCATGTGTTGCTGCACTACACACTGAAAGTTTTTTTTTTTTTTTCCCTAAGAATGCACATTTGCATGGAAAGTCTGACAATACTGAGCAAATCTGAGTTATTTAATTATAAAACCAAATTAAATGCATTAAATCTAGACAGAGTTGGTGTCATACAACATTCATTTACAGGTGACCTGTTTCACTGTGGCCTCTCTACTCGTTAATTGAACATGATGAGAACGAATGCAATTTGGATAGTCAGTTAAGTAAAAGAATTGAAATAATGTCTCCACCTGTCATATCACATGTTAACATCTAATAAATAATGAATTCAGTGGAAAGACTGGGTGACATTGTTTACAGAAATGTCTATCTGTTTCTTAAGAAACTATTAACTCTTCTGTTGAAATGTGACAGAAGCACATGCAGTACTTAAAGAAGGTAAAGTCTTTCCTCACTGTCTTCTGCTAAATATTGCAGTATTTGTATTATTTATTTATTTTGTAACATATATTAGATTCAAGATTCAAGAGTTTATTGTCGTATGTATGACTATTACACAGTACAATGAAATTCATACTCTGCGAATCCTCCCAGAAACCTCTGACATACTTTAAACAATACATAAGGAAAACACAAAAACATAAATGACAAATAGTGCAGTATACATACATGAGCAAGAGAAAGTGTATACATGTATTGTAAACGTGAGACGTTCATGTGCAATAAAAAGTAATATGTACAATGTAAACATCTGCAAAGGCCTGCAGAGGTAGGCTCGGTAGTGGTCCATGGTGTTGTTCTCATTTGTAAATGTGTGTGGGGTAAGGCAGGGTGGGGTAAACCAATAAGTGTATAATAAAACTAAATAAAATATGTATAAGAGCCATTTTGTTGTTTTCAATGTCTGTTGTAATTTCATTGTTTAACACTGGGTGGAGTGTGGGTCTAATTAGAATATAGGTTGCCAGAGAGTAAGAGCCGGGAGGTGTGTAATGGAGGGAAGCACAACAATTTTTGACCGTGTCAGGACATGTGCAGGTGGAAGCCAGCTTGTGGGATTACTATGTGTGCATTGGAACTGCGAGTTTAAAATGACATCTATGAGCTTTGTGATATAAAGTGGTAAAAAAAAACAACAAAAACAAACAAACAAAAAAAAAGCAGTACTAGACTGGAAGCGTGTTTTGTTTGGATCTCATGCATTGGAAACATCCCTAGAACACCTCTAAGTGACAAGATGGTCATTTGCCACTACAATACGTGTGATTTATATGGGGCAACAACAGAGAAGTGACAACATGAACACTCCTATATAAACCAAAAGAGCTCAGAAGACGTGCCACAGTTGAACTTGCCAACAAACTTCAAATTAAAATAGCATTCTGCTAAAACGTGTCACAAGCAGTGAACACAGAAGCTGATTGGATAGGAGAAATAAAATTCTGGAGGAAAAAAAGAGGATATACATATACTGAGATTTTACATTTAAACATGAAAACTTAAAACTGGACTGGTCTAATTTACCTAACAAGAATAAGAAGATAACGTAACATGAACATTTTTTAAACACATACATCATACACTAACCGAAAGTAAGCATTGTATTAAAAACATAAACACAAAGGATATTTCAGAAAATATTCAAGATGTGATGTGGCTAATAAGTATAGGTAGGTTAGCAGTATGGTGTGTTCTCAAATGGAGCTGCTAAACTACTAAAGAATGTCCTGTTAATAATTGTACAAAAGAAGAAACCATTGATCTTATTTTAATACACTGATCATGCTCAGCAAAGTTATGGCACAAAATGAAAAATCTAGGATTAGACATAAACATAAATGAACAATCAATAATATATGGAATCTTTTGACAAAAGTCAAATGAATCGTAGATGATAAAATTTGGAAGACAAGATGTAAAATGATTTTTACATCTCTGTCATATCCCTGCAGAGATGGTTCTTAAACAGATTAAGAGTGAATTGAAAAGATAAAGGGACAATGGACAGAAGAACAAGAAATAAGCATCCATGGACTTTTTGTGAGATGTAAATATTCTGTAGATATATGTAAATGTATGATATATAAGTAACTGTATGATAGATTTCAATTAATTATATAACTTGTGCTTTTGACTATTACAAATATGTGTATGTCCATATTGTGAAATGTGAATGAGTGATTGTAACCTGCTATGAAATTATTCAATAAAGGTTGACTTAAAAAGTAAAAAGTAAAGCTTGGCACTTTAAATATTTAATAAAGTCCATGGGTGCTTATTTTTTGTTCTTCTGTCCATTGTCCTTTGGCATTTTAATTCACTCACAATCTGTTTAAAAACGATCTCAGCAGGGATATGGCACTGATTGATAATCATTTTGAATCTTGTTTTCCATTTTTTACAGATAAATACAGATAAAAAAAAAACGTAAAATTTTCCACATTTTTTTGTAATTATTTTAAATCAATAATTTTGTGCATTATTGTTTGTCATTTATGTTTATGTACCATCCTTTTACACTTTTTTGCCATATCTCTGTGTGAGCATGAGCAGTGTATTAAAAGATGATCAATAGTTTCATCTTCCTCACAAGTATTAACAGGGCATATTTTCATGGTAACAAAGCAACTCCATTTAACTACACACCGAACAACTAATCTGCCTACACTTATCAACAATACTGCATCATGAATATTTTCTGAAATGTCTTTTGTGTTTATGTTTTTAATACACTGTACACTTTCAGTTATTGTGAGATGTTTATGTTTAGAAATACCTCCATGTTCACATTCATTTATTTTCTTATAAATAAAAGGTCACATTTTGTTTCTTCCTCTTTATCGCTTCCTCTTTTTTTCTTCTTCCCTGTTTTTAATTCATGTATCCAATCAGCTCCTGTATTTATGGCTTGTGTCACATTTTTGCAGAAAGCTATTTTTGGCTTGTTGACAAGTTTGATTGCTACAAGTCCACCAAGCTCTTTCGGTTTATATAAGTGTGCTCACGTTGTTATTTCTCTACTATTACCCCAGAGAAATCGTATGCACGTTTATTAAATTTTGTAATATACTTATTGTCAGAATCAAAAACTGTGGCTAAGAATAGTTAGTATTTAGAGAGAATAAAAGTTTTAATTATTTAAATTCTAGTTGTATACTGTAAATGCAAATGATTGATTGTAATGAGTTTTGAAATTATTATTTAAAGTAAAGCTTGGCAACTTTCAGGATCAGGGGACAAACTGTGTCTGCAGTGTTGGGAGGAAGGGTAGTGGATGAGAGTTGTTAACAAGCCTTATGGTCTGTGCGTTTTTCAGCCTTGTTGTTCTTGCTTTTACAGCCCTGTAGCATCTGCTGATGGTCGGAGTGTGAATAGGCTGTGCTGGGGGTGACTATTGTCCTTAATGATGTTGTGGGCCACCCTGATGACTCTGGCCTAGTAGAGGCTCTCCAGCATTGGTAAGGCTGTTCCAGAAATGGTTTGGGCAGCTTTCACCACCCTCTGTAGCGCCTTACAGCCCTGAGCTGTGCAGCTTCCAAACCAGACTGTGATGGAGCTGGTGAGTATGCACTCGATTGTAGAAGCTGCTGAGGATTCTGCTTGGTATGCCTAATTTCCTCAGCATTCTCAAGAAGTACAGAAGCTGTCAATATTTCTTCACCAGGTATGTAGTGTTGAGCCCAGTTGAGCTTCTCATAAATCACTAAACCATCTCAGTCATTAAATCACAGTGGCAAAAGCTGAAGCATAATGGGGGAAAAAAATCTACCTAAAATTTTCAGTGTTTAATGTTGCGTGTTACTGATATTTTTATATACTGATGTTGTCCTTTTATACTGTATTATACATAATACTATTTTTTCTCTTTAAAATTATTAATTAATTAATGAATAATAAAATGAATGATCTAATACTTACCTTGGTGTGTGTGTGTGTGTGTGTGTGTGTGTGTGTGTGTGTGTGTGTGTGTGTGTGTGTGATGTATACAAACATAAATAGTGTGTCCTTTTTGATTTCCTTTGGGTGAGTCTGGATGAACATGGAAATAAAAGGGACTGAAAAAGGTCAGAGAACCATACCACAACTGAAACCAGAACATCCTCATTTTATGTGTACACATTCCCACACACCCAGTAGAGAGATAAAGAGAGAGAGACGCAACCTTCAATATGACTCAGCCTTTAAAGAATATAACAATGGATCTGAAGGCTGTGAGAAGAAGGACCTAACACAAAGATGACTGTGTATGACTTTTTTGTGCCTCATCAATTCTTTACCTCAAACTGGTGGTGCCATGGTTACAGCATGATATATTACGAACAAATAGTGATTATCTACAAACTGCTCTGTGAGACTTTTGGGCAATAATTGGGCAAATTATGCTCAAAGGCTTTTAGTGGGCCAAAACCCAGGAGCCTGCTCAGAAAACACAGCAAGATTTGAATGTTTATTGCTCTTTTTATAATGCCCATTGGCACATTCACACATGCAAGACTGAAACCTTTCTAAACCTTTCCAGCATGTTCTGACTTCTGCAGCTTCACTTTTACCTCATCTGCGTCACACACAAACATACATACATCTCACTGCTAGATAGAGATATAGAGAAGGAAAAAAACATAAATACATTAGAAGAAAGTTTCAAGTGTGTCCTGTGACCAATTAACTTTCTGGTTCATTCCAAAACCCCTCCCTCATAATGACCTCACACCATCCATCCATCCATCCATCCATCCATCAATTTTCTATACCGCTTATCCTACTGGGTTGTGGGGAAGGAGCCTATCCCAGGAGGCATAGGGCACAAGGCAGGGTACACCCTGGACAGGCTGCCAATCCATCACAGGGCAAAATCATATACACGTTCACACACCCATGCATACACTACATACATTTTGGATATGCCAATCAGTCTACCATGCAGGAGGAAACCGGAGTACCCATAGAACATGTAAACTCCACACACAAAGGGCTGTGGTGGGAATCGAACCCCCAACCCTGGCAGTGTGTGGTAAATGTGTTATAACATTAATGTAATTTGTATTATGTTACATTATTGTAAAATTTATACTGTAATTGGGTTCTATAGCTACAATGTTCTGCAACCAATATACTCAACCAACCTGCATGGTATTTGAATAATTAGACTACGTTCATAAATTTAATCTGTGGTGTGAACAGGACAAGGTCTGCTGATTTAAATATATATATATATATATATATATATATATATATATATATATATATATATATATATATAATTTATTTTATTTTTTTACAAAGGGAGAGATGCCTGGCTGTAAAAATTTGAGAACCCTTGGTGGAGCATTTACAGTATGAGACCAAATCTTGTGAAGAAGAGCGTTTAATAGGATTGGCTATACTAATTTGCCCCAGGCATGAATGAATGTGCATATGTGCTTGTGCATGGTGCTCTGTGATAGAATAAACCGTCCAGGGCAAATTCCAGCCTCATGCCTAGTGTTGTTCCTGGGATAGTCTCCGGATCCACTATGACCCTGACTAGGATAAAGAGGTTACAGAAGATGAATGAATGAATGAACGAACAAACAAATGTTGCTATGCTTAATTTGGCAGATATAGTTCTTCAAACTGTGTTTAGTCTTTTAGTCTCTATTTGATTCTCATTGCTACAAAATCATGGCATTAGAATTTGGATTTTGAAGGGCAGATTACTATTACTGTAAACGTACCTTCAACTGTGTCATTTTTGATACTATGTGAAGCGAGAAAGTAAGAAAATTTATATTCATTGGTTAACATTATGACCATTCCTTTAGTGGTGTCACTGCAAAGAACTGGTTACTGCCGCAGCTGTGATGGATAACGGCTTTTCAAGAGCTAAAACTCCCTTGCTGCTGAATAAGTCTACATTTACCACCTTTGTAAGCAAGCTGTAAGCTGTGGGGTGGTAGTGCATGGTTTAATGCCTCTTTTTAGAAGGCACAATCGATTTTCCCTTGAAAAACATCATTCCCTAAGGTCACTATTACCTGCCTGTGCCAAGTGGGGAGAGGGGAAAAAAAAAACACCTCATGCAAAATGCATGAAACAGAGACCATACTAGGAAAAGCTTGGAACCACAATGGTAAGTGTGAGTGAGTGATGGGGATGAAAAATCCCTAGAAACTTTACTCTGGCATGGGGAGTTTAGTCAAAAGGAGAGAAAGAGAAAATTTAGGAGTCGAAACTTGCACTTCTCAATGTCAGTGGGAGGTTTGGGTTGTATCAAGGGAGAGATAAAAGGAGAGATGTCAGCTAGCGGATATGCCTGACTTCTTGGCAGTGCAGATGTGTGCTGCTTGGTGGATGACACAGAAGCAGGAGATGAGTTACAGTTGTCATACCTGGCAACCTAAATGCTAGCTGCTGGGAGGGTCACACTGCTAAATTCTTTTGACAAAATCCCTAACTTTCTATTCTTTCTATGCTGTGTGTATGCATTCTATGTGCCTTCTCCGTTAAAATAACTTATGTGTGCACTTTGTGTCTGTTTACTATGGAAGTTAGTGAAGTATAAATGACAATAAGAACTCTTATATTCTAATTGCGTTATGGATGTGTTGTGTAGATGAACTTCAATATAACTTGGTTTTATTCCATCCACCACTTGTTATATACAGTATGGGGAGTATGGTTGTCAACTTCATTTCAAAATTTAAGTACTTTGTATTGAGACTTGCAGTGATTTGAAAAAGCAGCTGGGAGTCATTTAATGAAAGCTGGAGACTTCTGGCAACAGTAGGCAAAGTAACTGTTAGCATTGTAAAGTGGGCATGGGAAATGGTGTGGAAAAAGCTGAGCAAAGTTTAACTTTATGCAAATGAAAAGCAAGCAATTTAGCACTGGAAATGAAGGATGGTGGAACGTTCTTTTTTTCAGTGACTATTAAACATTATCCATTTTTTTTGGTTCCATAATTGCAGCTCCTGCATCAGTCAGCGATAATTGCTGAAGGCTGACACAATATATAACAATGCAGAGGTTTTCATTATTCTATTTTAATATGTCAAAGCCCATCAAATAAGTGACAGAAATCATAACAAGCAAAACAATATTTCTGAGGATGTACAGTTTTCAGAACAGCAGTTTTTCAGTTGTATATAGACGCTGGACTACTGATCGGAAGATCCTGAGTTCAAATCACAACACCACCAAGCTGCCACTGCTGGGCCCTTGAGCAAAGCTCTTAACCCTCAACTGCTCAGTTGTATAAAAAATTAGATGTAAGTCACTCTGGATAAGGGAGCCTGCCAAATGGCATAAGTGTAAATGTAAACAAACAAACAAACAAGCAAACAAACAAACAAAAAACACCTTTGAAGACAACCACTTTCCATTAAGCCAGAAAAAAATTGGGGATAGAAAATGCGGACTAGTATTATTATTAGTAGTACTATTATTATGTGGGCTCTCAACTGACTGAATGACTCCCAAAAAGAATATATATATATTTTTAATTTCTCATTCAAACGTGGTAAATTGGATGCACAATTTATTGTGACAAAATTATATGTATTTAAATGTATTTATATGTATGCATTTGTCTGGCATTTAAAATAAGTTTAGTCAGCAGCCAGAATGAAACATTTTATTGTGTCATTCTCCTCAATGCCCAAATGTCCTCCATAGGATTTTTTTTTTCAAGATTCAAAACATTATGACACCATTAAAGACATATTTTCAGTATCAGGTGTAGACTTATTTCCGATATCTTTTATTATACTATAATGAAGTATAAGGTTTTATTTACAACAAAAGAAGCACAACTCCTCACTCTAACTTAATTCATTAAACAAGCCATTCAAATCCATTTTCACTTTCTCTCTGGTGCATGGTTGCATTGTACTACAGCCATTATCTGCATCTCCATTACATAAATTTTAATTACTGTCTCAGCAGGCATGAAAAAAAACAAATTGTTGCGGTACCTCGTTGGAAGCAAGCGCGGGCGAATGGGACTAGAGTGCGAGGATCAGGCGGAAGATGAAACACGGAAGACAGCAGTAGGTCAGGCGATCGGGCAAACAATCCAAACAGGGCTAGGCAGGGAATCGGAATCCAAATACAGGTGGAAAATCAAAAAAAAAAGTAGAAATCCAAAACAATGTCAAAGGCTTGGTGAACGACAGAGGCAAGACTGCTGAGTGTTTACTTTGCGAGGCTCTGAAGTTAACAAGGTCCTTTATAACCTACGCTGGAGTACAGGTGTCCGCACTCAGTACTCTGGTGAACGTGAGCGTGTGCGTGACCGGGAAGTGTAGTTCTGGTCGGCCATGTTTGTAATTGGTGCTGCACTCTGGGAACTGTAGTCGCGAGTTCGCCGCGATTTTACAGAGCCCACCCCCAAAGGGCTCACTCCGGGAGCCGAATCCTTCCGAGGCCTCCCTCTCCTCCATGGTCTCGGTTTAGCTGGGTGAGCGGTATGGAACTCCCTACACAGGCTTGGGTCCAGAATGTCCTGGGACTGGATCCAGCACTGCTCCTCTGGGCCATACCCCTCCCAATCCACCAGGTACTCGAGTTTACCTCTCCGATGTCTGGAGTTTAGGATGTTGCGGACGCGGTACGCTGGTTGGCCGTCAATGTCTAACGGTTCCAGTGGGGAGTTGCACCAAATGTTGATGTGCGCGTTCCCAGACCTGCTCACTCCGGTGGAACCATTCATCCACCGCTGGCGAGTCAGTGGGGTTGGCATTCCAGGGAAATAAAGGCGGCTGGTAGCCCAAGACACACTGAAAGGGGTGAGCTGCATTGCGGAGTGTCACAGGGAGTTCTGTGTGTACTCTGCCCATGGGAGGAATTGGCCCCAGTCCTCCGGGTTGGTGGCACAAAAGGTTCAGAGGAATCTAGCGACTTCTTGGTTAGCCCGTTCTACCTGACTGTTGGGCTGGGGGTGGTAACCGGAGGTGAGATTAACAGTGACACCCATCTTTTCCATGAAGCTGGCCCAGACTCGAGACGTGAATTGTGGCCCCCTATCACTCACGACCTCTTCCGGGATACCGAAGTACCTGAACACATGGAATAGCAACTTGGCCATGGCAAAGGCAGACGGGATGGCGGGCAGTGGAATGAGGCGCAGGGAAAAACGATCGATGATCACTAGTATCGTGGTGTTCCCCTGCGACTCCGGCAAGTCCGTGATGAAGTCTAGGGCCAGGTGGGACCACGGGCGTACGGGGATGGGTAAGGGCACCAGCTTACCAGCTGGTAGAGTATGCGGTACCTTGGCCTGGGCGCATGTGGAGCACGAGGATATGACGCGCTGTACCTCCCTAGACATGTGGGGCCACCAGTACTTCTCGGCCAGTAGTTGGTGGGTGCGATGTATTCCCAGGTTCCCGTCGCTAGTGCCGTGTGGGCCCAGGTTATGAGCTCCAGTCGGTATCACTTTGGGACAAATTGCTTGCCGGCAGCACATGCTGCTGGGATTTGTGACCTGGGGAAACGTGCTAAGGCCTGGTCCAGAGTCTACTCTATGGCGCCAACAATACAGGATGGGGGCAGGATATAATCTCCATGATCCGCTCGGCTCTCAGGGCAGTGGATTCGTGACAGAGTGTCGGCCTTAGTGTTCTTTGCTCCTGGCCTGATAAGGTAAACTGGAACCTGGAGAAAAACAGGGACCAGCGGGCCTGGCGGGGCATGAGACGTTTGGCAGTCCTCAGGTACTCAAGGTTTTTGTGGTCTGTATAGATAACGAATGGGTGCGTGGCCCCCTCCAACCAGTGCCTCCACTCCTCCAGGGCCAGTTTGACTGCCTGGAGTTCTCGGTTCCCCACATCATAATTGTGTTCTGCTGATGACAACTTGTGGGAGAAGAATGCTACGGGGTGCAGCTTGGGCTTATCTCTGAGCCTCCAGGGTGTATACTCCGAGCCCCTACCACTGCCTCAGAGGAATCAACCTCTACGACGATGGGTCTGGAGGAATCCGGGTGTCTGAGGATGGGGGTCGTGGTGAAGGCCCTCTTGAGCTTGTCCAGTGCCTCCCGGGCGGCTGGGGTCCAAAGGAGCCGCCTGGGCTTGCCACGCAAGAGGGATGTCAGGGGTTGTGCTATCGTACTGAAACCTTGAATGAACTGTCGGTAAAAGTTCCTGAAGCCAAGGAACCGTTGCAACTCCCTGACGGTTCAGGGCGTGGGCCATTCTACCACCGCTTGGACCTTACGCTGGTCCATGGTGACCCCCTTCTGGCTGATGATGTATCCTATTCGGCGTCCTCCAGGGACGCCGAATACACCAGGATGTCATCGATATATGTGATGACGCTCCTCCTCAACATATCTCTCAGGACGTCATTAATCAGACTCTGGAACACCAAGGGGGCGTTAACGAGCCCATACGGCATGACCAAGTATTCTTAGTGCCCGGATGTGGTGCTAAAAGCTGTCTTCCACTCAGCCCCCTCCTGGATACGGATCAGGTTGTACGCACTACGCAGGCCCAGCTTCGTGAAAATGGTCGCAAATCTTAACTGTTCAAGGGCTGGAACTAGTGGCAGGGGATACCGGTACTTGACTGTCACTTGGTTTAGGCCCCGGTAGTCGATACACGGTCGTAGGCCCCCTCCCTTCTTTTCCACGAAGAAGAACCTGGCAGATGCGGTGGATGTGGAGGACCTAATGTAACCTTGTTGAATGTATTCCTCCATGGCTCTGTGTTCAGCTTGGGAGAGAGGGTATACACAACCCCGAGGTGGACTGGCTACAGGAAGGAGGTCAATTGCGCAGTCGTAGGGACGGTGTGGTGGTAAACCGCTTACTCTCTCCTTGCTGAATACCTTGCTGAGGTCCCGATATTCAGAAGGGACCGTGACTGGAACAAGACACATGGGGCTCTCCACTGTCGTGGCTGCCAAAGGGACCGCAGGGCCGTGTAGGCAGTTGCTCAGGCAGTACGGGGACCATTGGGTAATTTGCTTGTCCGTCCAAGAGACCTGGGGGTTGTGGAGCTCCAGCCAAGGTAGGCCTAGAATGATGGGATGCCGGGAGGAGACTGTGATGTACAGGACTATGGTTTCGTGGTGAAGGGCACTAACTTGAAGTCTTAGCGGCAGTGTACAGAGGGATATGACTCCCCCCAATTGGGGGACCCATCAATGGAATGTATTTGCCGTGCCTGGAGCAGGGGGCGGACGGAGAGGCCGAGGTTCTGCGCAGTCTTCTGATCTATGAAATTCCCGGCCGCTCCTGAATTGATTAGCGCTGAAAGCACAAAAGACTGCCCTGAATGCTCTATTTTAATTGGTGACACGAATATATGTGGAGTGCATGTTCGGGGTGGACTCACCGGTTGGCGATGAGGTCGGCGGTCCGCACTCCCCTCAGCATGTCGCGTGTCTTGTGGGGGCACTGACGGACGAGGTGGGTGCCCTCGCCGCAATAAAAGCAGCGAGACTCGCAACGTCACCTCTCCCTCTCCTCCTCACGGATCCAGGTCTGCCCGAGCTGTATGGGCTCGGCTGGGGGTGCTGGCTCTGGTGGCAGGGGACCCCACAGCATGGGGGGCGGTTGGTATGGCGCAGACGGTCCAGCCGTATTGCAAGGTCAGTGAGGGCGTCTAGGGTGAGCTGTTCGCCTCGACATGCCAACTCTCTCACCAACTCGGGATTCAGCCCCTGACGGAATGCGGTCCACTTGTGACACAAATATTGTATGATTATAGTTTTGTTTCTCAACATAAGAACACTTAAACCAGCTGGCTGTATTCTATGGATAATTAAATTTGATCTTTCCTGAAGAATGATGACTGACAGTGCAATGCTAAACCCACCATGCTAAATAAAAACATATAAGGAATATGACTAGCCAGCTAGGTCATACTATCACCATTCATTTTACACTCAAACAAAACTAATCATGAATAAATATTATATTTTCCCATCTTACACAACATTGGTCTTTAAAAGTAATTAATCATAACTATAAAGTTATCTTTACTGAAGAGTTAATTTAGTTAGATATGTAACTAGCTGAGCTAGCTTGCATATTTTGCCTATTATGCTCTGGGAAATGAAGTATTACTCAGCCAATAAATGTCTTTCCCATTTAGACTCTGATGCAAGACTGAGGTGATAAAATCGTAATATGGGTGGTTATGTATTCAACTATGTAAAACAAACAAACAAATCCATACCCAGGTTAAGCTGACTAAACAGTGATCTGCTGTGGTTACAGTTCACTTTAAGTAGGTGGAATTCCTCATTTAAGAATTATTGTAAGAACAATGCCATATGAAATTCCATCTTTGAGATAAGTATTTAGAAGCTGTCTTCTCTGATCACTTTCATGCACACCACATAGTTTGGACACTAATTCACACCAAACTATTTGTGGCCTCTACACAGTAAAATCCTTAGTGTTGAATTAACACCCAGAGTGTTTATTTGAGTCCAGTGGACTTATATAAACATTGTAGGGTGTAAATTCAACACTGTGGGTGTTAAATAAACACTGGTGATTTTGCTGTGACAGAGATGATTCATCCAAATAATGAATTCATAATGTCATATCTACATAAAGGTGCATTCAACTGGTATTCAACAATTTCTGAGTGTATTTACATTGTCCAAAATGTGTTTCAACGTGAAATTATTTGTTTTTTAACAAATTGTCAGACAACCATTAAAAGCATCAACAGTGATTTATGGTCTTCTGTGTCGGTTATTGGTTGATGACAGAAAATCAATATTGAATTAACATTGAATCATGGTGAAGCTATTAACTTCACATTAATGTTAAAAATATGACACTGATCAATCAAAGTATAACTGTAGTTTTATTTCACCCTTCCTAAGCACCAGGGATGGTGAATATCCCTTTATTTTCAGCATTTCATTACAGAAAGAATTCACTGAGGTGGTAACACCCTGGATAAGATAGCACAAATGAATACCTAGGGACAATGCACCTAGCAGCATGTTTTTAGGCGGTAGGAGGAAACAAGAGAGCCTGAAGGAAACCCACATGGACACAGGGAAAACCACCTGATATTTCGCTCCCATGCTTATATGTTTCTTGCGTGACTTCTTGTCTTTGGATATTAAAAATGAAAAGGGACCTAAATGCCATCAAGGCCCTAGGGAACAGCATATCAGTTCGTTTCATATTTTGTCTTTGCCTGGAAACACATAATGGCAAAAGGTTTGACTCCAGAAAAATTCTAAATATTCTTATCTCTCCTGTTAATTATGTTGATATGGAGTGACTATACCTAAATTTATTGTAATCATATATTATTAATATTAATATGTTGGTTGGTGGGTGGCAAGGTGGCTTAGTGGTTACTACATTTGCCTCACACCTCTGGGTTGGGGGCTCGAATCCCACCTCTACACTGTGTGCGCAGAGCCTGAATGTTGCACCCATGCCCAACCCCCTGGCCCCCCCACGCCCCCCCAACCCAAAGATTGAGGTCCCTGGGATAGGCTCCAGGCTCCCCCACGAACCTGTGTAGGATAAGCGGTACAGAAAATGGATGGATGGATTGTTGGTTAGCATAGTGGAAGCATTATAAGCCATATATTACAGGTCATAATGTTAGTACTATTACCATACTAACATTATGATCTGTTTTGTTAGCTATTGCAATGTTTAACACCACAAAACCTGTCAGATGATCACATGGGTGTATACTAGCATCAACAATACATCATCTAGTCTATGGCTGATGTTAGTATTTAAAAATGAGTTTGTGTTGAATTCATTTTGGGAGCCATTATACATAATTTCTCCCAGACATTTTGAGCTCTTCCAGGACATCCAAAAAATATGCAGACCAGGGTAGTTTGAATATGTATCATTAGTCACAGCTTATTTCCCTTGCTTTAAATAGTTATTGCTATTCAAATAAGGCAATGTCTTTTAGGAATCCTGTTCTGTGATGCAACAACTATCAGATGTTGTTACTTCTGACACAGAAGAGTTTGAATTAAAATAAAACAAGACAGCGATATGATCAAATTCTCAAAAACATTTGAACTCACTCATCAGAACAAGCAGAGAGCTGTCTGAGTATGGCATAATAATTTAATGAAAATGCTTGATTGGTATCTCTGTGCATATGACATCCAGCTTGCTACATCTTCAAACATGCTGCATTAGCCACTGCTCTTAACTACTACAATACATAAACATTACCACCACATTAGGGCTGAGATTTTCTTGTAAGCCAATGGAAAGAGAACTTGCTGATAAAATGAGCTATAACTCATCCTGTTAAAATCAGCTGTAACTCATTTTATGCCAACTGATTTTCACAAGTTTACATGCATTGTGGGCATTTTGTTTGAGCCTAATTCCTGGAAATGTTCTCCCCATGTCCATGTGGGTGTCCTCCAGGTTCTCTGGTTTCCTCTCACCTCCAAAAATGCCTGGCTACACTAAATTGTCCATACTGTGAATGTGTGAATGTGTGTGCATGGTGCCCTGCAATGTACTGGCACCCATCCAGGGTGTATTCCCACCTTGCGCCCACGTTTCCTGAATAGGCTCCACAAAAACCTGACAGATAAAGTGTTATCGAAGACGAATGAATGAATAATTGATGGAAACAACAACTATATCAGGTTAGGGTTTGGGTTATACTTCTGTATAGGTGGACATAACCAAAGATAGACAACAATTATTAAAAATAATGGTAACACATATTTAAGGAACACATATTAGGGGGAAATTAAAGTCTTGTCCTTTATTAGATATTTTTAAACGGTTTATTCACTATGAATTAGACTTTTCACTTTGGTACAAGTTTAGAGAGCATACTATAGTTCTAAATAAAACTTATGACAATTAATTTTTGTTAAAAAAAATGGTCAGGATTTTCTCCAGGTTTTCGAGTGGAAAATATTAATTGTTGTGTGATATATTTACTTTAAACCAATTTTACCCATTCTCTGGAGGGGTGTCAATAAGTCTATAGTTCTCTATAGTTTACGGCTTTAATTAAATATAAATACATTATTTGGAATGAACAGATAATGTGTTCCACATACAACTCCAATTTTTTTTTAAAAAAAGTTGGAACACTATGGGTTTGTGAGATTTGCAAATCATTGCATTCTGTTTTTATTTACATTTTACACAGTGTCCCAATTTAGATATGAATGATCAATTTAGATATGATGTTAGATATGAAGCTCGTGGGACAAAGTAAGACCACATTCAGTAATGGGAACAATTCATTATACAGTGATGTATACAACATTCAAATATTCATATTCATCCTAAGTAACTGACTGGTAAGGGTTAATGTCTGGTGGTTTAAATTACGCTACTAGCTTGTTTTAAGGAAATGTAACCTATTTATTAAAAAATATCACAAACAGCGACAAATAAAAATAATAACTGTGAGCAGGATTTTAAAAAAAAAGTCCTGCACACATCAGCTGAGATTAAGGAACTGTCAGAGTCAGAACTCACAGTCCATGCTCAGAGTGCTGTCATTTCTATCTATTTTTTCCCAATGTTTCCATGGACATAGTGATGAGGTTCACATGTAATAAAACAAAACAAAACAACAACAACAACAACTCCGTCCAGTTTAGGCAATGCCCACTTAGGTTTAAATCTAAATGCAGATATTGATATTTGGAGCAATAAACATTCAGTATGCTGATATTGATGAGTAAATGCAGCTTTTAAACACTCCTTTGTAAATTTTGTGTTATTCTTCTGGGTGCTTACAGATGCATCTAAAATACAATAGGTTCCATGATCTCAATGAGGATGTTTTTTTCTTCTTCTTCAGTGTTTACGCTGTATTTAGCTCTTTTCACAAGTACACTGGTGTTCCATTCCACGGTGAAAATTGACTTATCAGACATTTTCAATCAGTATAAACAAATTAATTATTTTATCGCCGCAAGTCTGTTAGTCAGGACACTGTTGGCTTTCTGTGTGTGCAGTATCATGAATAAAAATACACTACATGTTGCCAGGCAACCATGTCTGTGTTGCTTTAGTCGATAGGAAGTTTGAGTTATGAAGTTTGCTGGTCAAGAATATTTACAAGTTGAGTTTGTATAAGAGTTTCATCATTATGGAAAGCTGCACAAGCAAATAAAACAATGTACACATTTGTGTTGAATTAAAAGCAACATCATATGTGTAATGTGGTACACCAGGGGGCAGTCACACTCTATGGTGGAAGGGGCAAGAAAATAATGAACATTTTTGAAGGAGTTACTTTGTTTATGTACATCAGTGGTCTCAACTTGTTATTGTCCCAATTAATGCCATGTTTTGCTAGACTGCATGCAGAACACAGGATACATGTTGAAGGAGCGGCAGAGGGAGATATCTGACCTGTCCTTGCATTTATATTATGAAGTGCTGCTTCTACGGACAAAAGCACAGCTGTGGTGCAGCTCATTATCGTGCCATTATCAGACTCGGTCACCCAATGACAAGTAATTCTGAAAATTTTGAGACAAGTTTGTGATGTGACTTCATTTATCATGTCAGAATCTACCAGTTCAAATGATAACAAGAATGATAAAAATGTCTGTTACACAACATCTGGTCTCAAATCTGTTTATTAATGTGTTACTTTATGTTATGAAGGCTGTACTTTGTCAATTAGTATTGATTCTCTTGCCAACATGAATTTTTATCTCTTTCTTATGTAGAAAAATACCAGCAGCCCTAGGAATGTTAGCCTGTGAAAGCTGATAGCAACATAAGGAAACAATAGAGAGGGGGAAAATATTTCTCTTCAAATTAGAGCCAGGAGAAGTAAAGGAAAGACAAAAAGGCACCATTGTGTCCTAAGAAAGCTCATCTTAGCCTGCTGAGAGCAGCACTCACCTCTGGACAAATGACCCTAGTTAAGATGGGAGAAACTTCTCTTTCCCTGTTGTTGGTCTGACCTGAGAGTGACGACATGACTGGAACAACGAAAATCAATACAACTGAACACAGGTAATTATGCATGTGGCCTGGACCACTATAGATGATTAATGGGCAGTGCATTTGTGCTGTCACTGTGTATTCAAGTAAATCTCCTGGCGAAAGATGAGATGGTGCTTATGTTCACCTCCATCTCAGTTTTTCAGCAGTTTAACTCGTTAAAATACCCATGCTGTTATCTGTCATTAACTGTCAGCTATGCTTGTGCTTTTTCTCTCAGCTATGCTTATGATTTTTCTGCTTCATTAATACTCTGGATGAGGAAACAGTAGATACCAATAATATTATATATTTTAGAGAACAGCTCAGTTAAAATATTTAGTCAACTGTCAATATAAACCTCTTTTGTACTAAAAAAAGTACCAAAAGTAATATATGCTAGTGATGTTGACAGTTTCTTAGTGAAAAGAACAAACATCTAAACCAAACAAAACAGCTATTAATGACTGACTATCAATCTGGCAGTCCTTATAGTTGTTCCATTTGCGATATTTATTTCTACTTTATATTCCCAAGTCTGCACCTATAAGCCATTTATCATTTGTTAGGCTGCCACATGTGTCCACTTAACACATTTGATTATATGACATTCTCCTACTTACTGGAGAAATGTGTGTATTTCTGAATCAGGCAGGTGAGGCTAATTTTTTTCAGGCATTACTCTCTCTGCCTCTTCCACAACGCCTTCTCCCTGCCCTTGCGCATGACTAGCGACCTCTGAACAATTCTCCCTAGAAATGTACTCTATCAATGCTTTTAATGTGAAAATGCAATAAAGTCATTTCACGCCATGTTGAGCAACATCCACTCGTTATTTCAGGGCTCCTGTGACTTACAGAGGGAAATGACCTCCTCTTCCACTGATAGCCATAGCTTTTCAGTCATTTAATGGGTGAGTTTGCACATCAGCACATTAACAGACTCAGATTCCCAGCTTCAATCAATTTTAATAGGAATTTTGCTGCTTTGTTTGTGTTCCAGTAGAATGACTTTAAGGTCACAACAATATTTATTTAGTACTAGTGATTGACACTTTAGATGCCACACACTCACACATTCAGTAATTTTATTGGGCTTGCTTACTTATGCAGTTTCCTTTTATGTTAATTTATCTGGCTAATGATATTCTCCTGATGTAGATGTACTAACAGAGTCAATATTACAATCTTGTTCGGGTTCTTGTATAATGATTTTGGAATAGCTTTTAGGGTACTTAACTAAAGTAAATGTACTCACAGGATTTGCTGTGTGTGTGTGTGTGTGTGTGTGTGTGTGTGTGTGTGTGTGTGTGTGTGTGGGCGGGGGTGGTGGTGGTGGGCGGAGGTGTTAATGGGTGCAGTTGTAACATATTTTGGTTTGAATTTGTTTGCTCAACGTTTGCTTCTTTATCAATGCAAGTTATCCACTGAGAGTACTGTGCATTTTCACTGAAACCAAAAGGAGTCCAGTGTTACAGTTGTACAGGCAAAATTGTAATTGTAAGACTATTCAAAATACACTGTAAATTTACATGTACATCAGCAAAACCTCATTCATCACTCTGTGTGATATAAGGGTACCTCGGAAAATATTAAATCATTACAAGAGAGCATTAGATGTCTATGATGCACATGCAGAGAAGCATAAGCAGAACAATCACACTTTTAAATACTGGAGTAATAAACAATTGAAAGACAATAAGGATTGTTGCATATCAGATGCTGCAGTGCATGAAAAACACTGAGATAGATAAGATGTTCACCCACTAATTTTATGCTCAGAAAGATATATTGTAATTGATTGTTGATGTACAACACTTATTTCCAATTCTTATTTTTGTTTGTTTTGTTATAGTAACCATGGTAAAATGGTGGTTGAAACATACATGTTATTATAGTAACCATATTTACTATAGGTTTGTGGCAGAAGCAGGATGCTGTATAACATATGTTATAATTGTAGAGCAGGTTACAACCATGCTTTCTCACAATCTTGCAAACAGAAGTAACATACACAAATGATGCTAACTGTTAGTGTAGAGATATGGGCACATATAAAAAAAAATCCAAAATTCTTCCAGTTTATTTATTTATTATTATTTTTTAAATACTCCATGAAATTCTTCCAGCAATAATGGACGCATTTTGTAATTGGATATAAAAGGATATACTGCAATTACAAATGTATGTATGCATTTAGAGAAAACAAACAAGTTACAATTCTGCCTGTTCTCTCATACATCTAACTGAAACAGAGTTTAAAGATACAACTATCACTTTTCTTCAAAAATGTTACGACAGTGGTTGACTATTAAATACATGAAATATAAATATAATATTATAAATATAATTATAAATATAAATCAATTATCTCATATTTAACTGTTACTTCCCTTTCATAATTATACAAATCTTGTACAGGCAAACACACATGGAGGTGTGGATAGTCAGTTACTGCAGATGATTCAAAGGGTTGTGGCCAAATAAATGCACAATATTGTCATGAATAAGGATATGGCTCATTACCCTAATGTGTTCACCTGTTCTGTGTTTGGTCCATAATCCATGTGATTATTCCCTGTTGTCTGCTCCCATATGTTATATGTTCCATCATTTTTGATGACAGATATTTAATGAATATATAAGGGATATATTTCTAGAAAGTATAGGATGGATTTTTTTCTGGAATGGGAATTATAAAAGAAGTTAAAGGACTGAATGTTGCAGGAGAGAGAGTGAGCTCTAGACATGATACATTGTATCATGGCAACAGAGGCAGTTGGAAAAGAAAAAGGGACAATGCTAGGTCAAAGAAAAGGCCAAGCTTTATACAACCATATACAAATCAGATCCATACATATGAGATGTATGTATATGTATTTTAACGATCATAGCCATATTTAATTCATTTTATTTACATTGTGAATCAGCATTAAAACTAAATGACCCTAATGCAGTACAAAGAAAGTAAAGTGTGTTTCTTATAGACACATGCTATAAGACATATTTATTCTATAAGACCTATATATTTCAGCTGCAAATTTGCTTCAGAGATCTCAGTTCATTAGTAGGACACTTGCCCCAGTCATTCTGATGAGAGGATGCACAAGCAATCCTGGATTTAAAAAGACACCCTGGCATCTCCTTCTAAGAATGTTTGTGCAAACACCCAAGCATTTTCCCAAGGGTGCACTCTTGACAGCTTTCTGTTCTCCAGACATGGCCCTACACAGAAAAAAACAACAACAAAAAAACAAAACACAGTACTGGAGACCAAACACTGAGAGAAGCAGACATGTTTACACAGGCTAAAAAATCTTGAAGATTTATACACTTCTCTTGTAGAATGCAGATTCTCTTCATATCCAAATGTATGTGTCTGTTTTTTGTGTCCTGTGGATGTGCCACCATTCCCGATATGTGCGGTGACCCTATCTCTGAAGAAGATGGAAGAAGGAGAAGGCTCCTTTACATTTCTACTAATAAACTTTTTAGTAAAAAAAAAAGAAGAAAAGAAAGAAAAACTGAGAATTGATCAGACTTGAATAAACTTGTACACCAATTTACATTGAGAGAACAAAGGACGTAGTCTGGTCTAAAAGCCAGAATCCACAGCACAGCCTATTAAAAAGTCAAACAATCCAATTCCAGTTGATCAAACTAAAAATCTTTGACACAACACTGTCACCTTATTGTTTAATTTGTTTCATTTTGTAAAGAAATGTAATATGCACTTTTTTTTTTAAATCACAGCTTAAAATCAGACAATTTTATAAGCAACTGGTACAGTTTTGATGGTTTCTGTTTTCTGTTAATAACTTGAATAGTTACATGGTTAGCTAGTTAATATTGTAGATTAAACTTGCTGAGCCTTTCTAATTAGGGAAATGACTGAAACTATGGACTAATTAAATGGTTCATTTTGATGTTTTTGTGTTCATTTTTTGTTTGATACAGCAGGTATTCCCATCACCATTGTCACAGTGTGTGAGATGAACACAGAAGAGGTAATATCATATACTGTCCTGTCCACTGACGTTTCCCCTACTCATAAACAAAATGTTCATTGAGCAAGCATGGGGCAGTGTGGTTCCTGCTTAAATGGGCAAGGATTAGTGATTGTTGTAGTTCCCATTTCTGACCACCAGGTACAATAACACTGTAGCTCTACTGTAGCTTTCTGATCTTTCTCTGAAGAGATGTAAATAATCTAATCTAATTCATACAAATTTATCTAGCAAAGTTGATGCAGTTGGATTTTTTACATTTTATACATATAAAGTTCACGAACACTGGCCCCTTCCTTTCAGTGGTTCTCAACCCTGGGGTGCAGAGAGATCGGAAGGGGGGCGCAAATTGTTTTCAAGAAAAAAACAGAAGGGCATCATTTGGGTACTCTGTGTATTTTATTGCTTTTCAGATAGAACGTGCATAAATTGAAAAACTTAGCGTTCCCTAACCCTCTGTATTTTCTTTTTGCTGAGGAGAGGCGGAGCTTAGCATGTCTTTTATCTAGCTGTCAGGGCAGACCAGTGTTGCCAACTTAGCGACTTTTCAGACCATTTAGCGACTAAAACAGCGCCAAGCGACAAATCTAGCGACTTTTTGGACAAACTTTAGCGACTTTCCAAATGTGACCCGTACAGTCCTGCAAGCGCGAGGTCTTGCTTTCCGCTGCACTCTCACCTCTCTCTGCGTCTGCTCTGTTCAGTGACTACGTTTACATGGACAGCAGTAATCTAATTATTGACCTTACTCTGATTAAGATAATAATGTGATTAAGGTGTTTACATGAGTCGCTTTTACAATACTCCTTTCATGTTCCCGTTTTACATGTTCTAGAACATAATTAGATTAACAGCCTGTGTCATCACGCCGTCTGACGTCCCTCCAGAATTTCACGTATCAACATATAGTTCATCTTCATTATGGTACCGTATACAGTTTTGGGTGTTTTTATTTCATTTTTTTTACGCACGCTTTAAGTGCAGTTAATTATTTGTCATGCTGTACGTGCTAATAGACATCTGCTTGAAGCCGTGGGCTGTGTCCCAAACCGTGTACTTACTGTCTATATAGTAGCCGAGATACATGTATTTTTCCCCACTACAGGCCTATAGTAGGTAAGTATGCGTTTTGGGACGCAGCCGAACTCTCTTGTTCGCCGTAAAATGTTGAAAACTGCCGTGTGTGATCATGTCCTGTCGCAATATGCAGTGAAAACTCTCACACAACATTCATAATGTGATTAAGGTGTTTACATGCCTGTAATACACGTCCATAATGCGACTAAAACAGGAGTACTCCACCTGTCTTAATTCGATTAGAGCTTAATTCGAGTATGACCTTAATTAGATTAAGGTAAGTAAAAATGGCTGTTTACATGGTATTTTCTTAATCAAAGTATGGTCTTAATCAGGTTTATAGTGGATTATTGTTGTCCATGTAAACGCAGCTAGTGAGTATCTGAGAGCCGGAGCAGCACATTCCGGTGATCTCACGGCAGCTGACACACACGTGAATGTAAAAAGAAGCAAGCGCAGGTGTCCCACTGATTGATTTAGCAGTGTCATGGCTAACGAGACGCACCCTTCGTCCCAATTTATATAATTCGTATGCAAATTTTTTAGAACGCAAGATTGCAAAATGTTTTAGATGTAAAATAGTACACGGTATTACAGCCTAGTTCTCTTGTTCAAAGTAGTTATAGCGTTCAGAAACAAGATACATTTTCAAGATCACCCTTTCATGTTCCATACCTGTCCGTTATATTGTTTTATAAGTCATAAACATTATTTAAAAAATCATAAAAGTTATGAAAAGTAATTTACAAAAATACAAAAACACAAAAGCAAAAAAAATCTATCTATCTATCTATCTATCTATCTATCTATCAAAACAGATTACAGATTAGGTTACAGATAGATAGATTTTATAGACCATGAGACCATGAGACCATGTGTGGATCAGTAGGAGTAAATATCTGAATTACACTGCAGCCTACCGAGTGTTTTCTATGAGCAATTACAAATGAAGAATTTTCTCCCAAAAGAGAAAAATCATTTTCTGCTTCTCAAAGGAAAGTTGATTTATATAATTGATGGCTATATTTGATCAGCCTAAGCCTTGCCTAACCTTTTGTAGACCTCATCTATCTCTAAATTTTGATCATGCATCACCGAATAAATTAGAAAATGGGATATCATTTATATCATAATGGAAACCATTTTCCTGCCACATAATTAACAGGGCCATTCTTTAAAAGTGTAGATTAATTCATTTTGGGAAATGCTCTGAAGCTAATTAAGACAATGAAGCTTTTGCCCCAGTGAACTTGTAGAAATCTTTCCTGAACATTGGATAAAAGATGACAGACACTGCCTAGGAATAGTGAATGCGTAGCTAGGCAGTACTGTTCTCTGCCTTCATTATGATATTACATATGTTTAATTTGGCTGCAGAATATTTATGGTGCTGAATATTAATCGAGCATTTCCACCTTGAAAAGCCAGAGCCAAAGGCCATTCGTGTTCTTCATTTGCTAAATTTCATCTCTAATTCTCTGTATTTCTTTTCACTGTGAATTAGGATTGATGTTAAGAAAATGCTTTTCATTTTCTTGAAAGGTGCCTCAACAATAATTGGCTTTTTCCTGGTTTGGTGCTTATAGTCCCCATGAAATGATTTGAGAGCCTGTATGAATGAAATATGTATGTAAAATATGAAAAATATTTATGTTTTTGGTTCTGTGATGTGGCTGGTGGTCCAGAGGCTCTTGAAAAGATCATGAAATCATGAACTGGGATAAGTATGAGGATATTTTATCCTAAAACCTGGCTGTCTCCAAATCCCATTGAAAACCTGTTGTCTGAATTGAAAATGTTCACATTCACAAATCCATGAATGTGCAGTATAATAAATGTTCTGCATGGAGAAGTGGTCCAACAACCTTCCACAAGGTTTCTTCAGCTTAGTTACAATCCTTACCTAAAATTAATAGTGGGGATATCAGTTTGAAACTAGCTTTACATACAAAAATAACACCAATCATGAAATGTATTCATATTTGAAAAATCTGAACAAAATACATTGAGGTAAAATGAATTTACCTATCATCAACATCCCTGATTGCACGCATACTGTACGTCAACATGACATCACATCTCATATAGGCACAGTGTTGTTTATTTGAACACCTACTCACAACCCTCCTTGAATATATGTAATATATACCCTTTGTATAACTTTCCTCTGTGATTATTTTATATAAACTACCTTATTGCTACATCGCTAAATGACTGACTACAATCAGCTACTGAATAATTATTCAAACTTGTGTAAAGCTTTTTAAAAAACAATGTACCTATGACTAATTAGCAAACAAGCTGCATGCAATGTAATTAAGATATAATTTGCACATGTTGTGTCAAATGTTGTTGTGTGTGTTGGCTAGATGTGTATGTGTGCTAGCTGATATATGTTTAATCTCAAAATATTGGTCATTGCATGGGTTGCTCAGTTTATAGATTTTTTAAATTTTGTTTTCTCATTTTAACAAAGGATTATAACAATTTTGAAGATGACATTAATTGTAAAGTTCACCTCAAATGTCTTTTTTGTCACTAGACATTTTTCATTCATTCTTACAATAAAACACATTGCATAGGTGTACTACAGAAGATTTCTGAAAAGCATGTCTTTGGAAAATCAGAGTGGAGGCTGTTTATAGTTTTTTTTAGGAGAGCCAATTAAGATGGAATAGTAAAATAAAGATGGGATAGAAAGAATCCCAGTAAGACATGGCTGTGGTGCAGTTACTTGCTCCCTACCGCGTATCAAACAGGTCCATTGTTCTTAAGCCTCTAGAATTTATAGATGTCCAGGACAGTATGGGGACTTTTGGAAGTAGAGTGTCAGAGCTGCTTAACAGCTGTGACCATATTTATCCAAGCTATATTTATGGGCTCCTGACCCCAGAGAAGTAAGATGCAGAGGGAAAGAGACAGGCTGTGGGATGAAATGAGACTGATAGCACTGAGGTGTCACAGTGTTATCCCACACACTGCACACTGGGCAAAATCTGATAGGTCTCATAGTTCATAGGTAGGATGAGTCATTGACTGGGTTTTTGTTGGCTATGCTCCTACACAACAGATACACATATACACACAGGCTGGGTTAGAGTGTGTGGGTTAAAGAATTAAAATTGCAGAATGTTTTTTATATAACCGATCTGCTCTGAGACCTCCATTTTCAAGCACTGCTGCATTTCTTTTTTGCTGAAGAAGAAGCACAGATTCCCAAAGGTTGTCCTACTTTATCCTAATGACAGCAGCATTCACAAAGTTGGCACAGTAGCAGAAGGACTGGCATCAGGGTAAAAAAGAAAAGTGAATGGGAACATTTGGGCTGAGATAGTAGGAGAGCAATGGGGACAGAATGAAAGGCAATGTGTGATGAGATTTTGTGAAACATGAAAATTGTAAAGGGTAGAGAGATATGGTGCTAAACATAATAAAATCGAGAAGGAGACTGAGGCAGAGCAGATGAAAAAGAAGGGTATGATTTTGCACCAAGGAGATGAACATGTGAGAGTGAGGGAATGTGAATCTGTTCCTTTATAACAACCCCCCAATGAATGTCAGAGCTGAACTGCTGCATTCTTGACACTGGCTTATCTCATCTTCAGCCCAGAATAAAACCCATTTTCAGGCACTGGAACAATATAGTGAGAGGTTACAGAGCCCAACACCCGTGACAGCCCATTTAGAGTGGGGCTAAGGTGTTAAAAATGCACAACACGTTGCCTTCTGCGATTCAGTGTGTTTTCATTTTCACAGGTCATAATAACCTGATAAAACAATACTAGTGAGGTTATCTGAAATAGTCACTTCATTAACGATATACTCTATACTATGATAACAGAACAAAAACAAGCAAAAGGAAATCTTACATTTACAGCATCTGGAACACACCCTTATCCAGAGACTTACATTTATTTTATTTATACACCTGAGCAGTTGAAGGTTAAGGGCCTTGCTCAAAGGCCCAACAGTGGCAGTGCTGGGGTTAGAACTCAAAACCTTCCAATCAGTATCCCAACAGCTTAACCACTGAGCTACCACTACCCCCTTACTTCCTTTGAACTAAGTGGATCAGTTTTTAAAGTGTCATGCATCTGGCCAGGTGACAAATGATTCATAACACACACACACACACACACACACACACATATATATGTATATATATGTTAAGCTGGTGACTTACTGTATGTCCAAAAGTTGCATAGGTATTTACATGGGAACAGTTATGGGGGCTCATATTCAAAGATGCATATGGACTTGTTCAAGGTAATTTCCTGTGTGCAAGAAATTCAGATGATGCTAATCACCTACATGTAGTTCAAGGCCCCATGGTTGCCTGATTTTTCTAGTAGAGTTTTCAAGTCTTTTCAATAGCATTACACCACCACCTTTAAAAATAAGCACTTGCCCTTACACCTGAAAAAAAATCAGGGATAGAAAATACAGACTGAAAACAGATCTAGAAGATCAACGCTGTAGTCATGCTGCTGCCATCACTGGAACACTTTTGCTAGGGCTGAAAATAGCCACTAGAGGTCAATGATCAGTGATCAGAGTGAATCCCCTATCAAGCTTAAGCCCTCCCGATCAATCTGGGCATATTTGCGTTCCGCAGCAGTCAAGGACTGAGATGCAAATGTGATTGGCCTCTCAGATCCATCAGTCATTTTGTGAGACAATACGGCACCTATTCCGTATGGCGAAGCATCGCACGCTAGACATAAAGGGAGACTGGGCTCATAGTGCATTAACACAGTCTCTGAAGTGATCAATTATTTAGCTGTCTTGAAAGCCTTGTCACACACTTTGAACCATATCCATTTGCTTTTCGTTGCAGCAATGCATTCAATGGATGCACCACTGTGGAAAGATTTGGGAAGAATTTATGATAATAATTCACAAGTCCAAGAAATGAAAGAAGCTGGTTCACGTTTACTGTTTTGAAGGTCTCCATGCCTTCAAAACACCTTTGATTTTATCTGGCGATTTCTGAAGGCCATCTTTGTCAATTTGGTGTCCACAGCATTCAAGTTTGCCAGGTGAATATCATCATGGCCAGTGACTATAATATCATCTAAATAGCACTGTGTGCCTGGGATACCTTGCAAAACTTGATCCATGGCTTTTTACCAGACCACTGTTGCTGATGAAATCCAAAAACAAGTCTGTAGCAGAAGAGACCCTCATGCGTGTTTACTGTCAGGTACTTTTTTGAAGATTCTTCAATCTCCATTTGTAAGTGCGCCTGGTCAAGATCAATTTTTGAAAAACGCTGCCCACCTTATAGTGACGCAAAAATGTCCTCAATGCGAAGCAATGGATACTGGTCTGTCTGCAAGACTGGGTTAATTGTGACCTTAAAGTCACCACAGATTCTTACATCACCACTTTTCTTGATAACTGGAACTATAGGTTTAGTCAGTCCAGCTTACCTTAGACAGGACTCCTTGGTCTTCTAGATCTTCTTG